>NW_006800095.1:34325-117514 GCF_000485575.1 Poecilia formosa | reverse complement strand
ATGGATGGATGGATGGATGGATGAACCAACCAATGGATGGATGGATGGGTGGATTCCTTCCATGTTTTCTAATTCGACTCTTATTTTGAAATCCTCCACACTGTCATCATCCTGGGAAAGCTGAATAAATCTTTCAGGCTCATAAATGCGCCATATTGCCAGTTTTCTGTCTTTCTCAGTAAATCTGATCGTTTCGATAAAAAGTGTGAAGTAATGAACCCTGAGACTCTCAAACTGAATCGTCTCCTGGAATCCGGTTTAACGTCTCAGACTGAAGCTGCTTTAATATCTGACTAATAAAACTACTTCCTCTGCTCTAAATAAACTCCAACACCACAAATCCTCCGCTGAATGCTTCTGATGAGCTTCACTTGCATGGAGCGCATTATGCTTGACTTTATTGTCGACATCCGATACTGTTATGCATCAATTACTCTGTCTGCTTCACTTCCTCTCCATTTCAGCTTCCCTCTGTGCTAATGACTGCCAAGCAATGGCACCAGAATAACTGCAGGACTTTTGGGTCGGCGTTTCTGTCCAAAGCCATCGTTCTGAAGGAACCTGCAGTGGATGAAGTCGGGGACGGGGTTGTGGACGCTGAAGGACGCGGCATCCAGGTCTCTGCAGATCTCCACGTTGTCCCCGGCCATGATGCGCACCGCGGCTTTGTTTTCGTCCTCAAAGATTTGCCTCTGCAGGGAGGCGCACAGCAGCAGCATGAAGTCGTCTGCAGGGACAGCAGAGGGAAAACATCTGAATCAACCTGTGCGGGTTCATTGAATTTCAACTTGTACATTCCAGAGTTACAGTTTCTTCCCTTGGTATGTTTATATTTTCCTCGAAGCAGGCTGTTTTTAAGAAATCTTCAAAATAAATCGTTTTCTAGGTTTTCAAATGTTCCTTCTGTGAACTTTTAAACTCATATTCAGTCCAGAAACATAACATTCAGTCCACACCACATAACTAGAACACAGCATCTCAATATATACAACCTGAAACTAAAGAATTAGTCTGTTAACTCGTTATCTTTGTTCATACAGTAACTCTTTATGTGAAGGAATGTGAATAAACTTGACATAACTTCTGTTATGAACATGAAGGAGTCTTCATGAATGTTTAGTGCTTTTGTCATGAAGTGTCATTCAGTAAACTTTTATTGAAAAGTTGCATTAAAAGTCCATTAAAATTGCCAACTTTGAACTACTCAGTAGATAATGACACTTTAAATACAAAATTGTACCAAATCCTGCATTAAAAGTCCATCAAAAGTTTTAACTTTTCATTAAAAGTGTAATTATTTACCAAATGACATTCATGAAGACTCCTTCATGTTTATGACAGTCAGTCTTATGGACACCCCTTCAAATAAAGTGCTGCTGTTCCTCCTGTGTGAAGGTGGCGCTGTTTTGTAAATGTGACTGGCGATAATAAAGCCACAAACAACTCGCGGCGTTTTGAGTTATTTGGATTCTAAGCTTTCCGATCAAAAAAGTTCTTTACTACAAGTGTTGTTTGCACCAATAATGTTTTAGAAGCAAATAAAAGAAAATAGACTGAAGTTGCTTGGCAAAAACAAACATTTTCTTTCAGACACTAGGTAGCACAATATAAATAATATAATTTTAGCGGTAAAGATGCAGTTAGTCAGCGTGGGGTGCAGTGCTGTGTATCATAACAATGTTCAAAAACAAAAGTTCTGCCATTCAGCCTGAGAAACTTTCCACCGGTGTCTTCAGCTTTTCTTTTTAGTGACCCGGTGTTGAGCCAATTATCCTCTATTATTTTTAAACACAGTCCTTTGGTAAGCTAGCTGTAGCGTCGTACTTTGAGCTAACGTGACGTCAAATAAACTGTTGTTTACGTGCAGTACCTCGCTGACCACTAGGGGGCCACAGTTTGAGAAAGAGTGTTGTGTTTACATCTTTAGGCTTCTACTTTCTAAAATGTTTTATTGTTTTAATCAGAAAGCTTTTTATTGATACAATGTATTAAAATGTTTTTATCTGAAAGCCTCAACCAACAGCTGGTTCACCACAACATGGTCTGCCACGAATGCTACAGCTAGTTAGCATAGCCACTGGTGATGGTGGATAAACAGTTTTCCTGTAATGGTAAGTTGTTTCTCCGCCATTGAGCAGCGAGTACATGAGGATGATTAACAATTGCTTTCTTAGCCAATACAGCTATTCTCATTCTGAGGTTCCTAATTTTTACCCTATAAACTTATTTCTCACTTCACTTACAGACGAGAAAATATGGATTGGGCTTCATTTGGAAGTCTGGGACATAGAGCCACTTGATCACGTTGGAGCCGGTCGTAGAGTTTGGAAACCTCCAGGGATAATCTGGAAAGAGAAACTTCACCATGAGATGGCTGTTTAAAATGTGTGGGAATGTCAACACGGTTAGTTCTGTGAAGAACTTTTAAAGTTAGGATGTAATATTATTATTATTATTATTATTTTTATATGATACAGATAATCAGAAAAAAAATCAAGCTCCTTTGTCTTCACACTGTTGTCCTGTTGCCATCTGCAGAAATGCACCGCTCCCAGTCAGAAACAACCAATTAGAATCAGGAGTGTCTTGACGCTGTCAATCATGCTTGTGTACACACTGCTCACATTCTCCCTCTTTTTCTCTAATATGCTACAGCTGGTTCACCACAACGCAGCCTGCCAGTTTCCTGGGACGCTAAGTTGTTTTTCCACTATTAGCACAATCGGCAGCGAGTACATGAGGATGATTGACAGCGCTAAAACCCGCCTCCTTGCTCTGGTTGTTTGTGGTCGGGAGTGGTAAATTTCTTCAGACAGCAGTAGAAGCTCATGGAGAAGGTGGAGGAAATGCATCTTTTCACAGATTATTTGTCTCATATTATGCTGTCACGACATGGTCATAATTTTAATAAATATGTAAAACATAATTTTTAAAATAAAAGTTTCATACTGCAGCTTTAAATACACTATCTTCATTAGGATAAGATTAAAAAACACAAAACGCTCAGTCAAGTTTTGGAAACTTATAGCAACAGGAAGAAAACTAGTTTTAAATTTAAGGATCAAATATCTGCGTCTAGTCTGGACATAATCCAGGGCAACATTTTAGATAAAAGCCAGGCAGAAATTTCACTCTTACTGTGATTTATTATCCAAGCGCACAAACCTTTACAGGCAGCCGGTGGGATCCCGATGCACACAAAGTACTGGACTGTGAGCATGCTTGCCAAGAAGAAGCAGTACTTTGACCAGATCTCAGCGATGGCTTTTCTTCTGCGTCGGTGCATGACAGCGATGAGGGCGAAGGCGTGGAGCATGGCGTAGAAATCCATTCGCTGACCAATCACGTTCACCACCAGCAGCAGGCACGTCTGAGACACCAGCGGAGGCGTCAAGCACCTCTCCATGAGACACATTCACTACGTCACTGAATTTTCTACCTCAAGTCCAAACTTGTAGAAGAAGTAGTTGACGAAGTATTTAACGAAGCTGACGATGCCGATGTCGAGGTGCTGGCGAGTGACGTCATGGAAGATGATTCTGGCTGCAGGAGGCGACAGCTTGTTCCTCAGCCTGAAGTACAGCTGGTGGCGATAGATGGTCACCTCAAAGGCCAGCAGCGCCAACATCAACAGGTTGTTCTGCAGCAATAACATTAAAGCTTTTAGTGAAAAAAATCAAGTAACTATGTTAACTTCAGTTGTTATGAAAATGCTTTTTCTGTATATAGACACACCGCTCTGTAAAAACTGAGAGTCCTCTGCACTGAACCCTGTTGAAAACCTCGTGTTTATTCCTCCAAATATTGATTTCTGAGCTTTTCCTGAGTTAAAACATTAGTGTTGTTGTTTCTAAATAAACACAAACTTGTTTTCTTTAGATTATTTGAGGTCTGAAATCACTGCATCTTTTCGTTATTTTGACCACTTCTCATTTTCTGCAAATAAAATGAGAAATGGTCATTTTCATTGTTGCTTTGAATATCAGAGACATGTTGTCAGTAGTTCATAGAATAAAAACAATGTTTATTTTACTCAAACATTTACGTATGAAGAGTAAAATCAGAGAAACTGGTAATTTTAAGTGGTTTCTTAATTTTTTCCAGAGCTGTAGGACTTAAAAGAAATGTTGCTTCCTGATTGAACTCCTTGAAATTGGGCCTCTGTCTCTTTAAGAGGCTCCTGCTCATTCTGAAATTCCGCCTTCAGGAAGTCATTACAACAATGCTCCTCTATTAACCCTTTAACAACGTTTTTACCAGCAACACATTGAGCATTACTATGATGAGTTTAGCAGATGCGCAGTTTCACCAGGAGTTTGCTGATTGCAGCCGGCTAGTCTGAAGGAGATGAGTGGGGGAGGAGCTACATCTCGGAGGCGGAGCTAGAGCCAACCAGGCGTTTTGCACAGCTGAATGGTTGCCATGGAGATTAAAGGATTTCTCAAACATGCAACACTCAAGTACGTTTTTGATGAGGGAATAACATTATATTAAAAAATAAGTCAATTTTACAAAAAACTGCCCCTTTAAATGTTAGAAATCAGAGGGATAAAGACAATCTGTTTGCAGTGGTTGGACATAGTGAAGTACTTCAGTACATTTCTCACATATCCAAGGATACTTTCAGTTTTTACACCACTATATTTTACATTCAGTATCTGTACTTTTACTATATTGCTATAACGTGTTGTGTGATGTGAAGACAAAAAAAGTAAACAATCTTCAACCTATATGCACATTTCTTGGTTTATCAAGCATTTTGATGACAGCATATTTGATCCCTCAGATCCTCTATATAAACATGTTTTTACGTATTTAGCAGAACTTCCTGCTCACCCTGAGGTATCTGAGCAGGTCTTCGTTATCCTTCCTCAGGCCGACCCAGTTACCGAGGTCAGATGTGTTGTTATACAGTGGCGTCTGCTCAAGACTCTTCTTAGCGTTTTCTGAGTAGAAATCTGGCTGTGCACACAAGGAGAAATTGTTTTTAATGTTTTTAATTAAACTAAAGTAAATATGAACACCAACATGTAAAAAAGCATGAAGTATTTACAGCTGAAATTAGAGGTTCACATTATTGTGGTACTTAGCAAATATATATAATTTTGGTAATGCTTGCTGGCCTGATTTAACTTCACATGCAATGAAAAACACAAAATGTCACCAAGTATTTTAGTCTGGTTGCAAATATTTTAGTGCACAAGAAATAAAGAGTAAAATAAATTACAAGTAACTTCTCAGCCAGAAAGAAGAGCTAGTTTTAAGTCAATCATTTCTTAAAAGCTACTACTTCCACTGGCAGGTTACTTAACTTATAACAAGACATTTTATACATATAAAATAACATTTTTTCATAATGTAAGTGAAATAATCTGCCAGGGGAACTAGTATTGTTTCAATTAATATTAAGAAATTGTAGGCTTAAAACAAGGTTCTGTATCTTGCTGAAAAGTTACTTGAAATAAGACAAAACTAACATAAAACTCTACCAAGATATTTCCACTAGGCAGTAAATCAGAAATACTTGATTTAGATTGTGTGTTTTTGCAGCAGTGTATGTAAACTTCTGGCTCTTACTGTTTGTTCAATGCGATGAAAATGAAATGTTTACAGTAGTGAAGCTTTCAGAGCAAACAAACAGTTTAGTGACACAAACTGATCCATGCAGTGACAATAAAACAGGTGAAGGTGATATTTACTACGGTGCATTTGTATTCTGGGGGCTCGATAGTCTTCAGCTGGTACAACATTTTACACACGATGATGACACACGTCCAGACAGTGCAAACACTGGAGGCAAGGGGTCGGTACTGGCTGTAGGGCAGCGCGAAGGCCCACGACGCCAGGAACACATAGTTGAGCAAAGACACCTGCAGAGACAATGCAGGCGATGAGGACATGAAAATGGTCACATTACGTCTTTTTCCACTCAGAACGACACAGAAATGCTTCTTTATTTATGTTCTTTTTGCAGAATGTTAAAGACAACAAATCTAAGAAGTAAAAAAAAAGATTTTTCAAATTAATTTCATATTATTGATATTACCTTCATGTGTAATTTCCAGCATGATGACAAGAAAAAACAGGTCTAAAATGTATTACTGTTCCTTTTAGTGTCATTCTGCTGAACACATTTAGTACTTTTATCCATATTTAATAGGTTCTAGCAGGAGATGATGGATCTCTTTGAGATGTCTGCATGTTGTTTGATAATCTAACTCTGCTTAGGATGTTTTCACACCTGAAAAACCGCGAGACTTGGTTCAACGGAGACTAAAGTTTGTTAGATTTTCAGCTGGTTTGGATCACTTTCACACTTCTCACAATAATTGAAAAACCTGTTCCCCTTCTCGCCTCTGGGGGCGCTGCACCAAGAACCACTGAAGTTAACGACACAGAAACCTCAGAAGAAGACATGAACGCAACTTCCTTCTTCATGAAATGGAAACAAAAATGAATTAACATCAGATTTTAGCGTTTGTAGGATTTCTCTTTTGTACTTCATAAAAAGCATTTCTTCTGCTCGAGCTAGACTCACTTTTGTTTTGGTTGTATTTACCCAGAATGCCCTGCATTATAGTCCACTTCCTGCTTTTGGAGCAGTTTCCGGTCCACTTGGAGTTCACATATGCATTCAAACTGAGCCAGAATTCACTTCAACCGGACTGAGACAGATTTTTAGGGAGAGCAGAGTTCACCTTCTGGTCCGTATTAGAGTCTGATTGCACATCGCACCTCCACCAAATGAAACAAACTTTCAAATTAGAGTTGGATTAAAGCGAACTAAACATGGTTGGTGTGAATGAACCACTACAGTTAATGGGACTCAAAACAAGTCCACAGTCCACTTTTTTCAATCACATTAAATGCCGACAGAAACTCATTAAAGTTTGTTGTTTTAACATAAAGTAAAAAAGTTTAAGGAGCATGAATGTTTCTGTAACGCACTGAAAACGCAGGACTATGACGGAGTATAAGAAAAAAAACACGGAGTTATAAGTTTCTCCAAATTTTGTAAATTTTTTAGTAAACTAAACTGTACTAAAAATGTAGAGTTTCATTTTACATGTTTACAAGAAAATGCTTAATTTGTGAGAAAAAATGTCAAATATTCAAGACTGGAAGCAAAAACCTACAATATTAAGCTAAATTATTCACTGACACAAGTCAGAAATTTGTAAGAAAGAAAACTCAGAAATTTTCAGGGATTATTAAGTCAGCTGAGACACAAAAAGCCAGAACTTCTGTGTTTGTTTTTATCATAAATGTATGCCTTTCGTCATGGAAATATAACATAATATATATAAGATATATAAGAAATATAATCTACAGTGGCCCCAATACTGTGCCGTATTCCAGCATTAAGTTTTAGATTAATCTGAATAAATCTTTTTCGAAATCTGGCAGGTATTTCTTAGTATTTTCAGACAGAAAACCAATAAATGATGCATCGGCTTCCTTACCTCCCAGATGCAGACGGTAACAATGTAGCACGATACGATCTTGATGATGTGGATTTCCAGCAGCCACCAAATGAACAGCTGCAGTTTGTGGAAATACTCCAGGAACTTGAGGAAGAGCACTGAGAGCCGGTCCACCACCAGGTGCCACTTATTCTTCAGATCTGAAGAAATAAAAAACTCCGTAAAAGTTTCAACTATCCTACACTTTTTCCTTCACTTTCAAACAGACAGAGATAAATTTTAAGAATACTTCACCAGGGTTTATGTAGATCTTTTAAAAGATTTCTAGGAATTTTCATTTTTCATATTAGTGGAAAACAGAAGAAGTTCTAAAAAACAATCTAGACCAGATTATCTTTACCTGAAAGTAAAAATCCAGAAAGTTTAGCCCCTCACGTTTATTTTTGTTTAGGGCAAAGAGAGAACAGAGCATAAAATCTTCTTAAAATGGAAAATATTTGTCTTTAAATAACCAAGTATTTCTTTTTCTCTTGACCACATCTACTCAGCACTGCAAAAGCAAAATCTTAATCCAGCTCCACTGGCAGAAAACAGAAAAGGAAAGTACTCTAAATTTTAAATTTAAGTTGTTTGCTCTTCTTTAGCTCTTGTTCTCCTGGCTTTATAGTTTCCTTATCAATGTTTACCATCAAGTTGGGTTGGATACATAAATAATTACAGCAACAAGCTGGTCAAATAATGGGATTTAATTTGTTTTTTAAGTTTAAGCTTTAAATAATAATCTCCAAGTTTAGTCAGTGACTTAAACATGCTCAAAAATGGGTTCAGATTCCAAACTTTACGTTTAACGATCTGAGAAATAGGAGGTACTGTAATACCCAGTTTTATATTCTCATAAAGGATATAAAATGTCCAACTCAGAGCGTTTTTAACAGAGGCCTTGTTGTTTGGATAAGAACGGATACAGCAGCGACAGCTCATTATAAACCGAGAGGTCCCGCGGAGCTTTGTTTTATTACCTATTTTATTTTCTGTGTGCATAAACTGCATTTTAATTTAAAACCAGCTTGACTTACTGAAGCCGAAGTAGATGAGAAAGTGAGCTACGCGCCGCGCCAGAAAGTAAAGCGAGAAATAAATCCACCGAATGCAAAAATCTGTAAGGCAACCCGATTTTTACCACTTGGGCTGCGTTGATTAACGACCAGCTGGTGAAGCTGAGCTTTAACAAACTGTACGTACGCCACAGGCTAAATACTCACAGGAACGGGTCTGCACACATAAAGCTGAATGAAACTGCTACCAAATAAAAAACACATGTAAACACTGGATTCTCCATGATGCACAGTGCAGACAAAGTACAGATGTTGTGTTTTCATCAATCCATACAACTTTAAGATATTTTGTTGGTAAAACTGGATTGTTTGAGGTGGACAGAATACCCACAAGTTATACTCATGTAAGAGTAGCACTACTTCAACATATTTTTACTCAAATTAAAGTAAAAAGTAGTCGTCCAGGAAATTAATCAAGAGTAATAAAGTATTTGGTAAAAAGTCTACTCAAGTACTGAGTAACTGATCAAATGATCAATAAATTAATATTTAAAAATTACAGAATGAGATGGACCAAAATACAATGTTAAGTGGAAATTTTGGTGTTTTAAGGACCAAAATGATGATAAATCTTATAAGAAACAAAATGAACAAAATCAGGAAAAAGCATTTTTTCCAAATCAGTTTCTTTCAATAAAAAACTTATAGAACTTAAAAAAACCAAAACTGCAGGTGTGAGTTTGAGTCTGGTGGATTTTTGGTTAAAACATGTTTGTTTTTCATTCAGTGCGTAGAAAAATCCAGAAATTTTACTCAAGTAAAAGTAGAAATACTTCATAATAAAATGACTAAAGTAAGAGTAAAAAGTATAGTGTAGTAAAAATACTCCTAAAAGTAAATTTACTCAAGTAAATGTAACGAGTTACTACACAGTTCTGGACTCCTTTATGCAAATTTTGTTTTAATTAAAGCCTCATTCAAGGGTTTTAGAGAATAAAGAGCTTGTTCAAGGTCAAGCCACAGCATCTGACTCCGATTTAGGTCTGACTTTGACTAGGCCACTATAAAACATTCATAAAGGGTGCATTTTGTTTAATTTTTAGAACATTCATAAGTCGAAATGTTGGTCCTGCAGCGTAACAGGTGTAATTAAAGGGGACCGATTATTCAAAAGTCTCATTTTGAACATTTTTATTCTTCCATTTGGGTTTCAACTTCTTCTAAAAGAGGCATTTAGTGTTGTGAAAATGAGTCGTTCAAAAGTCTTTCCAATTGTTGAGTCTCTGCGCCATTACCTAGCAACCAAAGCTGACCTCCAGCACATTTGGTCAGCTGGTTTTATGGCTGCACAATGGCTGCTGAAAAGTGTTCTTTTGTTGACTTACCATTCAGAAACAACTTGTTGTATTCTTGCTGGTCGTACAGGAGGCTCCACTTTCATTTTTCCAAGATGTACTGCTGTGTAATTGTGCATCTGTTTTCAGCTATTTTCACGTGTGAGTGCAAATGTTGAGCTCCAGCAGCAACTTACTTGGATTTAAAGTGACAAGACGCCCTAAAACAGCTCTAAACAGGCAGAACTGTACAGCAAAAATCTCATTATCTAGGAACGATTTTGTGCAGAAAATGTAACGAACATGTTTTTATAGACCATAGACGTTTCTTTGAACCAACCTGCTACAAAGAAGCGGAGCAGGTCACCTTTAAGGTAAAAGTCTCAAGCTTTTATTTAATTAGTTATTTAGTTTAAATTCTGAACTTCTCCGGTTTGTTTTGTTTGGTGAACTAACTAATCTGATGTTTCTTTTGTTCGGAGAGCGCCGCCTTGGCGCTGCGTACCTGAGCTCTGCTCCGTGCTCGGCTCCGGCTCCGTGGCGGCGCTGCAGCGCTGGCTCTCCTCCGTGCTGGACTGGCGCTGGTCGGAGAAGCTCTTGGGTTTCTCGTCGCTCGTCTTGGCGTCGGTGTCGGCCACCAGAACGAGCGCCTGCTCCTTGTCGTTTCCCGAGCCCCAGCTACGCTCCTCCGCCTCCAGCTCCTCCCTGGGCAGCGCCGCCTCCACCGAGCTGGCGCTGAGCATGGTGAGGTCCTCCAGGCTCGCCGCGGGCTCCGCCAGTCTGAAGGCACGAAAACAACATTCAGTCGCCTGGACATATGTGCAAATATCAGTCTGCACATGTCTGCTTTAACACACTTATGAGGACCTCTGGGAATCTCTGCTTTCAGCGCTCAAAGTTCGTACTACGAATGTAGACTTGTCGTTTGTTAATTTAATCACCAATTTATAGTCACAAAAAGTAGTAATCAGCTGGATTTATTCAGTAAAGGGGATATTATGACACCAGCAGAGTTGAGTAGTAACTAGTTACATTTAATCAGTTATATTTACTTGTGTAACTTCTTTTTACTACTCTGTACTTTTTACTTTTACTTGAGTAACCTAACTATGAGGCATCACTGCTCTTGTTTGAGTAAAATTTCTGGACTCTCTACCCACTGTGAGTAACTTCAATAAATAAAGAACTAACTTGTTTTAACCAAAAAACCGAACTAGTGACCATCATGCAGTTCATAACCTGCTGATCATTCTCATTAGCTGATGAATTTGGGTTACTGCTCTTATCTAAATATCACTTTTTAGTCAAGAAAAAGTGATAAGAAGCCTCTTGAATGCACTATAAAGTCACTTTTTGTCTGTTCTTTGAATTACTTTTCACAAACTGGTGCGTTTCCGTCCATTCTGAGTCTCAGCTGGACCTAAAGAAACATCTGCAGCTTCATTTTACCACATAAATGTCTTGTAGAAACAAAAAGAAGCAGTGATTGTAAATGGGCACTATTATTTAAATTACACATCAGCTTTCAAACGATTAATTGCGATTAATACATTCTTTAAATAATAGTCAATTAATTAAGTAATCGATTAATCATTAGCTGGAGAACACAGTCAAAAAAGCAATACATTTTGCATTTAAGATCTTAAAAAATGCCACTGTCTGAAAATATGTTTTATTGATAACTTGTCGCGTTGCAGTTTTAGCTTCACCTGCTTCAGCAAATCTCTCATTAAGCATCTTTTGTTATCCATTTATTAATCAGTTAATCCTAAAACTAATCATCAGATCAATACACCGGTTGAATGTTAAGTCAAGCAAAACCGGATTAACTTTTCACAATATTGAAAGTATTTTTCTGAGCTGCAGGTGCATCCTACTGTTCACTAAAATGCCATTTTAGGCAATAAAATATTTATTTTTTTGAATTATTTATTTGCTTATTTCAATGAATTTCTAGTATTGTATAAAAAGGCTTCAACAAAAAAATCTGCTGATTTTTAAAAAATCGATTAATCAATTAATCGTCAGAACAATCGATTAATCGTCAAAAACAGTTAATTGCAGGGCTGCCGAACTCTTTGCCTTTAAGTGTTTCACACTAGAAAGAAAAAGCTGAGATACTTATTTCAGGGACACATCCTATTAACTTTTTGGGGGGGAAAGCTTATCAAGCATCAACAGCTCGTTAGGAGTTTGCTTTTATTGTCAGTAAAAAGAAGCTGCAGCTCTAAAGCTGTGGAGGTGGAAAACGCAGCAGACATGTAGAAATAATTTCCATGAATGAAACTCTGAAGTCGTTTTCTGATGAGCTAATTTAAAGAAACAAAGTCCTCATACGTATATTAAAACGACACCAACTCATTCACATTGATGCAGAAGTTAAATCGGGATTCCTCAGCCTGCTGCCTGCGCAGTGTTTCATCAGGCATTGTTATCATAAAGCAGTGCACATTCCCTCTGCATTCTTTACAGATGGTATTCCATCACGCTCTTCTTGCAGCAGTTAAATAGCAGCTGAAGGGAGGCAGGAGCGCCGTTCAAAGACTCCTCAGGCAATGGAGCGCTGTCAAAGTTTGGGTTTGGCTTTCAGGAACCGGCCGCATATCAAGGCAAGCATTCTGCCATCCAGCAGTCAACACTTACTTGCTCTGTTGAGAAGGAATTTTTTCTTTGATGCTGCTCAGGACAATAAAGTTACACAGATGTGAATATTAACGACGAGTCGGAGGTCAGACCTGAAAATCACTCAGAGACCCACACAGATTTTAAAAAGCAGATTTTAAAAAGGTCGGGAGGACAGAAGGGTGGTGGATCGTTGGGAAGGTGCTGAGGAGAAAGACGACGTTCTCACAGATCCAAACATGCTGAAAAAAATACTTCTGTTAAATCATGTGTCAAACTCAAGGCCGGGGGGCCAAATCTGGCCCGCCGGAGCTTCTTGTGAGGCCCACAAGGGTCGCATAAATAATAAACACAACCTTCAACAGTTCAGTGATTTAATATCGTTTTATGAAAACAGTTTTTATCTGCATACTGCCTAACTACATGAATCAGTCCCTCCAGATTTTGGGATTTCAAAATCGCGAAAATTCACATGAAATTAACAAAACCCCAAACTTTTTAATCCTAATCCATGAATATGAATTTATTGGAAAGTTTTGCTAAAGATGGTCAAAAACATTGGATTTAAGTGATATCAACTCCACCCTGCAGGTGGAAATAACAGTATTTCTTACTTCTACTACTCTGCTGCCTCAGGCTTACACACCATCAAGTTTACCAAGTATTTTAGTGCAGTTTCTAGTGCAAATATCTTGGTTTGCACTAGAAATTAGATGACACAAACTTACAAGTAACTTTTCAGCAAGAAATATGAGGTTTTTAAGTCAACAATTCCTTCATATTGATTTAAAAAATTTCCTACTGGCAAATTATTTCACTTTTAACATAAGAGAAATGTGTTATTATGATTTAAATAATCTTCCAGTTGATTATTTTTTATTAATATTAAGGAATTATTTACTTTAAAAAGCTGCTATTTTATGCTGAAAAGTTACTTGTGTCTAATTTCATGTGTACTAAAGACTAGACAAAAATACCTGGTAGGATTTTGTGTTTTTGTAGTGTAATCCATGATTGATGTGGCAAGTAACAATAAAAAAAACACATTTACATAAGCTCAAATATTGCAAAAATGTTTTGGAAATATTTCTAAATCACTGATTTTCATTGCAAAAAATAAAAAAAATTCCCAAAACAATCATAAGATCCTGGAGGGACTGATTAGTGTGAAGAGATTGATTAAATAATATTGAATTATTATTTAATCTTAAGTAACAATTGAATGCAGATGCGGTTATTCATTAATACTTCAACAGTTTATGGTTTTATCAAAACATTCTGGCACAACAGGCTCAGGAAATGAGTTTGACACCCCTGAGTTGGAGGAATTTATGTCTTAAGAACGTTTTAGGGCTACAAGCAAAAGGCAAAAATTAAAACACCTGAAAAGGAAAACCAGTCGTGTGACGTGAAACATCTCAAATCCAGGGGGAAGTGATTACTGTGCAGCAACGGTAGAGTCCAAAAACAAGGAAAGAGGAAAGGTTTGGGGAAGGGAAGGACACATCCGGAGACGCTGGGAGCTGAAGGCGGGGAGCAGAGAGGAAGCGAGCAGATACCCACCTATTTATGATCAAATCGACACGCTCTCTGACTTTAATGTGGCT
Source organism: Poecilia formosa (assembly GCF_000485575.1). Lineage (NCBI taxonomy): Eukaryota > Metazoa > Chordata > Actinopteri > Cyprinodontiformes > Poeciliidae > Poecilia > Poecilia formosa. The sequence continues at coordinate 103,472 of NW_006800095.1, read as the reverse complement.
GTGAGAGAAGGGCGGCAGAGAAAGCACGGCAGCGGGTCACAGGCCAGGAGCGGCGAAACAAGAAGGAAACCAAACGCTCAAACTGGTGAGCGCACTGGGTTAACTGGAGAAGATCTGAAGAAAGTGGCTTCATCCGTATGTCTAACTAACTGTTATATTTATTATGAAACCAGCATTTTTGGTCCCAGCATCAAGATTTTAAAGTTATTCAGAGAACGACCAAATAGGAAAAAAATATATAAATATTTAATTCTACTTGGTTTTCAAATATTTAAAAATAACCAAAAATATGTTTTCCTAAAATATAATTTTACAATTCGTGAGTTCAGTATTGATGCATCTTAGAATCATTTCATCTTTGAATAAATGAATAAAACTGACACAAATCAAGCAAAGTTTGTCTTCTTGGGCCTTTATTTCCTGACTGGTCCAAATTATTCAAGAGCCATTATTATCAAATTATCGGACAAATGCCCTTGATGCCCCTGGTGCTACTGAAAGACATTTTGGTTATTAATTATCTGCGAGCTAAATACAAACAAATTGGTTGTTATAAGGACTAACAGCCAAAAAGATGTTTTGGCTTTTCCCCATTTTCCACAGAAAATTCTGGAAAATGGGGAAAATTGTTGTTTTCCATTTACTTTACTTCTAAAGTTACCTATTATTTTTAATCATGTCCCAGTTACAAGTGGGAACACCAATGGGATTTACTAACTTTATGCTAACTACTATTAGCACTGCAAGCTAACTTTTAATTTAACTGCATCCTTCATCATCCAAACTGTCTCTGCTGCTGCGGAGAAAGGCCATTTACTGAAAGAACAACGCAATCAGAGCAGCAATTAAGACAAAGCTGTACAAAAAACATTAAAATGTTGCATTTAAAATAAAAAGAAACCTTCTTTGTCTGTAAGCATGTTCTAGCCAGAACTCTGCCTGTAGCATTTTTAGCTTCACCTGGTTCAAATTCTGTAAAAAAAATAAATAAAATTTGCTATCCATGGATTAATCCAAACAATAATAAACCAATTAGCAGACACTACTTTCTTAGCTGCAGATGCATCCTTACGGCATTTTATGCAATACATTTTTTATTATTATTTAAAAAAGGAATTTAATTATTTGCTTTTTACATCTTTTAATTTATTTCTAATTTGCTATTATACATGATTAAGTCGAAAATTGAAAAATTAGCTGAATGTGGACATTTTTTCCCCCAATGAATCATCAGAATGATACACAAAAATAATAAATTAAATAAATGATCACGTTTAATGATTACATAGGAATCGTTAGATTACTATGTAAAAATGATTACATAGGAAGCTTTTTTGTAAATTAGAGCTTCAAAATCTTAAAAGATTTATACATTTTCGCTAACAATGGCATATTGACAGTTCATCTTTAGGTCTATGTGAAGGTCACCACAAAATCTCCCAGGACTTTATAACTTTACAAGCAATCCCTGTGAAATTTTACAAAATAAATAAAAAATTACGCTGTTCCTTAAAAATAAATGTGAATCTAGCCTCACCTGTAGATGGTGCTTTCTTCTTTGGCTATCACGGCCTGCAGGTCGGTGAGCTGCAGGAAGGGTTCGTGGAAATAGTGCAGGTGGAGGATACACACCAGCAGGAAGGAAGTGGGAATAAAGATCCGAGTGAACAGCATGGAAACTGAAAACCGCTCCAGACCCAAGTCCTTCAACCTGCAACAGATTTAAAATAACAAAACAACAAGAGGAGACCTGGAGTTACACATAAAGTAAAACTGTTTTAATTTAAATTTTCTCATCGCTTAAATGCAAGGAGCTATGAAATTATGCTACCAAACTACATCAAACATTTTTAGAGTAAAACAAAAACATTGGAAAAACACAAATCCACAAATTTTAGAAGTTAAATGAATGTTTCTAAATGTTTTACCATGTGTTTCACATGTTAATATTAAATTATATAAATGTGAACACTGAAACAGTGACGATCCTTCCATGTGCAGAAACTACTCTATAAAATTTCAACATGTTCCCACATGTTGAAATGCATTTTCCACATGTGACAACATAATATACTTTCCACATGTGAAACCCATGCTGGATAAGATTTCACATGTGCAAGGTTTTCCTTTGTGTTTTATGTCACATTACTTTTACATGTGAAACATGAGGAAAAACCGCTCCATAAGTCAAATGTTTTCCCATGTGCTTCACATGTTACTATTAAATAATAAAAAATTTCCAAATGTGAAACATACTCTGAAAATCCTCTTATATGCAAAACCCTACTCTACGGAATTTCAACATGTGAAACTCTACAAATGTGAACTGTTTTCCCACATGTTAACACTAATATGTATTTTCCACATGTGAAGCTGTAAATGATTTCACATGTGCAAGGAAGGGTTGGAACTACACCACATTATTTCTACATGTGAAACATGAGGGAAACTGCTCCATATGTCAAAAGTTATCCCACTTTTTATGTTGCTATTAGATGCTAAAAATTTCCAAATGTGAAACATAAACTTCAAATCCTTTTCTGTGAAAAAGCTTTTCTCATGTGTTTCACATTTGGTGGAACTGTATGCTATCTAAACATGTAAAAACAGCTCACATGTGAAATGCTACACAGGTGAACTGTTTTCCCACTTTAAAACATGATATAATTTCCACATGTGAACCCCAGATGGAAATGATTTCACATGTGCAAGGTTTTCTTTTATGTGTTTCCACAACTCCATATGTGAAATATATGGGAAACTGTTCAACATGTCAAATATTTTCCCAGGTGCTTCACATGTTATAATTAGATTAGATTAGATTAAATCATTTTATGTGCAAAACTTTTCTCATGTGTTTCACATTTTGGTACTGTCTGTCATCTCAACATGTGAAAACAGTTCACATATAAAACCCTACACATGTGAACTATTTTCCCACATTACAACATAATATTTCACATGTTAGTACTAGATCATAACATTTTCAAATGTGAAACATACATTGAAAATCCTTTTACGTGCAGAAGCTCTTCTTGTGTTTCACATTTTACTACTCTACGTCATTTCAACAAGTGAAATAATGTAGATATTTTCCACATGTGGGAATATTTTTCAAATGAGATTCTTCCATGTGTTTCACAAAATGTAATGTGAAATCTGTAGAACCTATACGACACGTTTTTATGCCTGCTTTTTTAAAGAGACACAGACGTGGTCCTGTTGAAATGAGAAATTAATCTAATGTTCCCACATGTGAAATGCATGTTTTTTTCACATTAACTTCTTCCTGAATAGTAGCAGTTCACATGTGGAAAACGTTGGTAAAGAATCCAGGGCGTTTCAGGTAAATCAATGGTTTGATGACGAAGCTGTTTGCTCAGATCCAGCTAGGCATGAAACCTGAGATGAGTCGGCGTCCTGCTATCAGTCGTTACTCACTTGTCGTCCGTCACATTCAGCGCTGATTTCCAGAAGCTGTCGGATCCGTCAAACTGGAAGGTGTAGACGATGGTGAGGACCAGCATGGTGTACATCACTACAGTCATCCAGAAGTACTTCAGGATCCTTCTCCACCACTCGTAGTGAACCTGGAGCAAACAGCAGCCATTGGATTGTCACTGGGTTTTAAATTAAAATGAAGCACAAGATGTCAGGATTCTGAAACTAAAAGAGATTCAATTTAAATAGGACCTTCGTATCCTACAGATGTTACAAGTTTATTTCATGGAGACTTTCACAGACATGATACATCAGTTTCATAGAAACATACATCTGTTTGTCTTTTGAGAGATAAAACATTAACTAAATGCCACTCAGTGTCACTAATAGACTCAATCTTTGCTTAAAGGTGACCTCTTATGTTTCCCTGAACTTGTCTATAGTCTACACAAAACATCTTCATTACATATTTGACAAAATCATTCTTACACCATGAGATTTTCTGTTTAGTTCTGCCTGTTCTGCATTGTTTTAAAGCCTCTCGTCACTATAAATCCAAATAAGCTGCTGCTGGCCATGCCCACCAACTCAACGTTTACACCCACATGTGAAAATGGCTGCAAACAGATGCAAAATTACACAACCGTACATCTTTAAAAAGCAGAAGTAGAGCCTCCTGCACAACCAACAAGAACCCATAAAGTGGTTTCTGAATAGTGAGTCAACAACAAAAGACATGTCTTTTCCAGCAGCCATTGTGCAGCTGACTAAATGTGCTGGAACTGCACTGCACTGGGCTGGGGTTGCTAGGTAACAGTGAAGGCCTGTTGATTCTGACTCAACAATCGGGAGGTTTTTGGAACAGCTCATTATCAAGACACCAAAAAACATGAACTTATTGTCTGGTTGGGTTTTTTAAGAACTTGAGCTGTTTTTAGAGTCAGTTCAGACCCAAAAGGAAGTATTGAAATATGTAATACGCAAAAGGTGCATAATAGGTCCCGTTTACGCACTGTACATCTGACTTTAGATCTGTAGGTCTGTAAAAACCTTCAGAGAACAAACCATTTATTATTGCTTCAAACCGAAGATGACCATGTTCTGTTTGAATTTTAAATCTGACAGATGTTTTATACCAGACAAACCTTAACCAAAACATTTTTTACTTATTCATTTATGTCCCCCTCACGACATAATAAGTGTAATTGTGTCTTTCAAAATAACACTAATTGTGCATTTGCTTATAATAAGGACTGATTTAACATGTTTTATAAGAGGAAATTTAGCCAGGCACTGGTGTGGATACCTGGTAGAGCGCGACACAGGAGAGCAGCATCATCATGTAGATGATCTTGTACATGACGATGGTTCCTTCGAAGCTGACGATGAAAAACATCCCGCCACAGATGTAGATCCAGTATTTGACCAGAACGCTCATCACCAGGCCGCCCAGAACCTGCATGAGGTCCTGCTCTCCTCCCTCCTCTGGTTCCTCCTCCTCTACAAGAGCGAACAGCAGAAACACCAGGAAGAGTTCATTAAAAACATCTTGCATTTATCTGCAAGAAGCCACATATTTAAGACAAAACAGAGGTGGTGATTGTTTTATTTCTTTGGTTTTCAATTATTTTTGCAGATACAGTTGAGCAGATAGGCAATTATGATAACATTTACTTATTTTAACATTTTCAAACCAAATTAAAGATGCTTTAGCCAGTTGAACAAACCATCTTAAGCTGTGGGTCACTAAAAATCCCTCCAGGAAGTCAACTATCAATAATTTACTCATCATTCACAAACTTTGATCATTTTCATCACTCATTACAACCGTTCCACAAATCTGACCAATCACCGCAACGTTCCTGTATTTTTCCTTTCTGACCAATCACTGCAAGATTGGCTGAATTTTGACCCACTTCTAATTTCAGATTTTTTTTTATTTTTTTTTTACAGAATTTGAACTCAGTGAAGCTTAAAATGCTGCTTGAGTTCTGGGTGTAACATATTTACAGACAAATACGTTCTTTTCTTTTACTTTAAATGCAAAATGTTTATTTTTTTGTACGGTTTTGGCTTAATTAAGTCTTAATTTGATGTTCTTTCAGCAAATTAAGATGTAACAAATTAACTGTGTGGTCCAGTTAACAATTGATTATTTAATTAGTTGACAATTATTTTGATAATTAATCACAATTAATTCGATTAGTCGTTTCAGTCGTTTGCCCATTTTTTATTTATTTTTTTGCTAAACTATTTTGGGATATTCTGTATGATTTCCTTATAATCTGTACACAATTCATGTTAACTTGGTTGAACAAAATTAATTCTTATTTTGCACAATTTCCCTGGACATGATGTTATTTGTATTAAGATTACTATTTAAAGAAGATAACAAATGATGTTGTTTTCACTTAAAAGTTAAATATGAACTATGTTAAAATCCTGTCTATTCTGGGGAGGATATGTGCAGTAATTTAAACTTTTTTAAAGACTACATTAAGGCAAAAATATAGCGTGGAAAAATTTTACTTTTTTTTTTAAAGTTGCTGCAAAAGTTGTACTTTTAAGCTGCAACAATAAAACAAAAATCAACATCCTGGAAGAACTGACTAATATAAACAAAATTAGGATTAGTGTAATTCTTACCCTTTTTCTTCTGTTCGTCCACAAAGACGTCTGAAAGACCTGCGCTGTCTTCTTTTAGCTTCTCCTGTCGCTCTGTTAGCGTTTGTCTCAGCAGCAACCAGAACGTCAACAGACACAACATCTAGACAACAAAACGGTGACATTCAGAGAAGAAGAAGAAGAAGAAGAGCCTACGAAGTGATGAATTAACTGCGGTTTACATGAGGCGACTCAGAGCCAGTTATTGTTGGCCCAAAGCCACACAGAGCTGTTCAGCCTAAGCCATAAATTAGAACCGAGTGTGTAAACTTCAAAGCAGATGTTCTGGCTGTCAGATGGCTTATAGTAAAATTCAGTTGTAGTTATTATGAAATATTATTGCACTTTCTAACACCTGAAGGATAAACACACGCGCAGAAAAACCACAAAGGGGAAATCTTTAAATCCTCAGAGATATTCCAAGCCACTCTCTGAAGTTTACTACACCGCTCTGGCTTGTTTTACAATTTAATAAAAACAGAATAAAAACAGAATAATTTCAGCTTCCAAACCTTGGATGAAAGCGAGTGGAACGGGTTCTTCTTCGAGACAAAGAATCCTGCGACCGGCGTCATGTTCTCAAAGCTCCAGATGTACTGCAGGACGATCACCAGGTTGCCGTAGGCCACCATGAAGGGGGACGACAGCATGGCGTACCGCCGCCGGTCCCGCACCATCCACAGGACGCACGACCACATGAGGAAGACGAAGGTCAGCCAGCTCACATAGGTGATGCTCCACGCCTGCAGACGACGCGGTGTTCACATTTTAAAAATACCAGCATTAACACAGCACTTTCCACCTTACTTTATTGTCCTAAAATGTTACGCTCCCATTTTCATGTTTATCTTCCAGGGTCTGACAACTAAACATGGCCATTATGGCAGGATCCACTCTAATTAAGTACATAATATGAGCTGGTTAAATGTCCAGTGTGAAAACAGTATAAAAGTATAACACTAAGACAATTTACCTAAAGCTTCCTTGAACAGGTTAGGATGGATTTATGGTCTATACTAAACATGTTCATTACAATTTTTTGCACAAAATTATTTCTAGATAATTAGATTTCAGTCTGCTCCTTTCAGAATGAGCTGTTTATTTTAGGGTGTCTTGACACTTTAAATCTAAAGTAGCTGCTGCTGGCCACTGCTTGGTTGCTAAGTAACAGGCGGGGCTTCTGGGGTTGCTAGGTAACGGGCAGTTAATTTGTGAGGTTACATTCTGGAGGTTTTTTGAAATGGTTCATTTTCCAGACACCGAGGAACATTAAGTTATAGGCAGAAAACATCTAGTTGTTTTTTTTAAGCGTTGAGACCGAAATACATGTATAAAAATGTGCAAAATGTGAATTTTGCTCAATAGGTTGCCTTTAAAAATAAGGCACTAAGGCTTTCTACTGAGCTGTCTGTTTTAGTAGTAAACTAAGGATGAAATTTACCATGTTTCCCTTTATGGAAAAAAATAGAACTCAAACAAATAGATCATGTTCCTTTTAAATGTTACTCCACCTGGCATTTGCTTCACTCACCATCATGGCTATTAGAGCACAGATGTAGCTCTGTTTCATGATGAAATGGAAAACTTTCACCATCGCACCGACTCCTTTTTTCTTAATGTCATTCTCTTCTTCATCTTCTTCTTCTTCTTCTTCTTCTGATTCCTTCAGTGCTGAATCCTCAGGAGGCAAACTCACTTCATACACAGACTCATCTTTTTTCTCTGTTTGGATGGCAATAAAATCAAGCGAGCATGTATAAAGTGTTATTGTTTTTAAAAAAGAATCTCCAGATATCCAGTCTACATGATTGAAAGATTAGAAAAATTGGAAGCAGTTTGTTTTAATCTGTGTTTTTAAAATAAAAAAACAACAACATTATTTTCCTCTGACTGTTGCATACAGAGGAAAAAAAATCACTTTTGAAAAATACCCATTCTGGTGTGGAGAGAGAATGAATCTTTATGAATAAAAATAAGAAGATAAACTAAAACAGTCAACGCTAAAGGGGAATTAAGTTAAATTAAGTTAAACTAATATAAACAACTGAAGGTTAACATAAACTAAAATAAGATAAAGTAAAAGAGGCTAAAATGAGACTACGCTAGGTTACAGTATGAAAGACAAGATAAACTAAGCTAATAAAACCTAATATCAGCTTTTATTAGCTGACCTTCCTTATATAAAGGAAGGTCAGACAAGGTATGCTAACACACAACAAGCTAAGGGGAGATACCTCAGTAAACCTCAAATAATGTAAAGCAGGGGTCCCCAAACTACGGCCCGCGGGCCGGATCCGGTCCGCCTCCTCATTTGGTCTGGCCCCCTGAACAATACTAGAGAGCATTCAGTGTTTTTTTTCATATATATGTGGATTTTTCTTCAACCACCAGGGGAGCTCTTGAGCAGATATGAAACTTTGTTTCCCTCAATGGAATATATACTAGTCAGTACCAGTCACCGTTTCGCTCACGGTTTTTTTCCATTTGCATTCTGGGTAAAAATCTATCTACAAACGCGAATATGTCGTCGGCTGTAATCCAATTCCCCCCCCTTTCCCCCCAGGTCCACAGTTTCACTGTCCCTCGACCCCCCCTCAACAAAACTTTTCTAAGGTTTCTTTCTCGAAAAACTAAGACCAGCCCCCGACCACAAAAGGGAACAGTCATGTGGCCCTCGCAGGAAAAAGTTTGGGGACCCCTGATGTAAAGTGAAAAATTTGCTAAGGTAATCGACAAGTAGATAAAATAAGCTAAGATAAAATTAGCTAATTTAAGCTAATACAAGATTAGAAAATGTAAGGCAAGTTAAGAAAAGATCAAAACGCTAGAAAAAGAGAAGATAAGCTAAAGTACAATTAGCTAAGTTGAGCTAATGTAGCCAGAGATTGAAAATAAAGAAGCGAGGAAAAGATAGGCAAAGCTAAAGTATGGTGAGCTAAGCTACGCTAAATAAAACTAAAATAAACCCAGTGACGCTAAACTGAAAATAAGATTAGCTGAGCTAAGCTAAAATTACACAAACAAATAATGTAAACAAAGCTATTCTAAGCTAAGACAAGCTAAAGAAAGGCAAGTCAAAGAAAGGAAAGGTCGTTTTTAGTTTTCCTCTTTTCCGTTATGAGCTCATAAAAGTGAAGACTGAGTTATTTAAGATCAGCTCATTGATCCTGTTTCTACCATCCAGCACAATGCCTCACCTCAGCAGTAAATAAACTTTAAAAACTCCAACAATAACTCAGGTATTTGTTCTTCAGGCATTCTGGAGACTTTTCAATTTTTTTTTGTTTTGTTGCCATTTCCAACTTGTTTTCGCGCCGCTTCTGAGCAGTTTCTTTTCCACTTTCATCTTTTTGTATGGTGAGAAACAAATATTAAAAATGAAAGCTGTTTAAATGCTAAATATAAATAAATGAGAAGCAATTTAATCTAGACACCTTTCTGACATTCAGTCCATGCGGAATAAATCTAAATTTTAATTAGTTTTCCAGCATTTCTTCTGGTTCTTGGCTCACCTGTTCCGTCACTGAGCTTGTCCAGTTTATACTGGGGGGTTGAGTACAAGTCCAGAGACGCTGGTCCGTTTTCAATGGTGACGAAGTCAAAAGACGTCCCGTTTTGGGTGGGAACAACCTGAGGATCAGAGTCAGAAACTAAAATCAATCTCACTAAGAAAACACAGACGATAAGGGATTATGCTACTGTGAAACACTCAGCCTTGCAAAGGCAAAACAGAGCAACTATGTGAGATAATTTTGAATTAATTAGACAGGTGTCTAATTACTCCATTTTTCAATTAGTAGCAGATTTATTACAATTTCTGGTCATTTCAGTTAATATTTTGTTACTGTGCAATGTCTTTGCAGGGCAATGGAAAGTTTTTTGCTACTTTTCACACTGCATTTCAGATTCAAGTTCCTTAGAAACCTGCTAAAGGACTTATTCATCTGGGGAATATTTTCTCCCTTTCTTTGCTCTAAAAAATTAGGGAACTACAGCTGCAAACATGCAACAGATGAATTTATACATGCTACAGTACGTTTTCCTAAAGTGTTGACACTGACAGTATTTTGACAGTAGCTATGTCTCCATTATGAATGTGTGCAAAACATTTGTTCATAATCCACTAATGTCGAAAAAACCCAATTTTGATGTTTCAATTAAAAACAAAACGAATTAAAATCACACGTGAATATTGTTTTCACACAACCAGTCATTACAAAACATGCAGCAGCATCATCCTGCAACTACTTCTCATTACCGTCTGATTGTAAGATCATAATTCACATTAAAATATTCCATTCAAGGCTTAAGAATTGGCTACAGATGAACCAGAATTGTACTCATTTTTAAATATAGTAATTGTTTTTGTTTCAGTAGTTTTAAGTAAATTATTTAATATTTTTTTCATGATTTTATTGCATCAACTGTTGATCTTAACTTTGCATTTTAATCAACTGTTAAAGGTCCTTCTAGGAACGAGTATTGTGAATTAGCGATGACTACATACACTGGTGTGCAAAAATTAGATTGTTTTGATCCATGTTTTTGTATCTGTCCCTATCAGAAAATAAAATTACTGTCGTCTTCTTCGTTGTAGCTTGCACCAGTGACATCATCCGGTTATTGTGACTCATTTGATGTAAAAAAAAAAAAAAAAGTGTTTCCTTTGCAGTCTTGGAAAATAAACATATTTCGATACGGCCAAAGAAAATTCCTCACCCCTGCACAAAAAACGTACGTTTTTTTTTTTTTTTTTTTTAAATTGGCGCGTTTTCATGAAGCGAGTTTATTTTTGAAATGTCAAATTGTGCAGTTATCGACACGTTACAGCTGGAAATTTGGCGCGTGCGCACAACACTGGAGGGCAAAAAGACGATTCTTTTACAAGCCACCCATAACTGCACTGCTACGGCAAAACAATCCCTTTAACAAAATGAGACCTGGAGATGTAGGTGTTATTAACTTAGTACAGGAAAGGGAAAAATAACACACAGAAAACACTGAAGAACAACTCAAAACCACTGTGGTCTCCTTTTCTCTTGCTACGCATGGACTCGTTGCCATAGCAACTCGCTGACGACAGCTAAACTAATGTTTCAGGATTCAACACTAAAAACAAACATTTCCCACACAAAGAACAGAACATTCAGTCCGTTACAATTTTATGGTTTTAGGCTTGAAGTTCATTATGTGAGGATCTGTGTTTTCTGTGTATTTATTTAGAGGTTTTCGTGTGTTTAGTTCTGCTCCCCTGTGCGTCTCGGTGACGTCCTGATTGATCAGGACAGGACGTCTCGTTCCTGTTATTATCCCCCCTGTGTATTTAGTTCCACCTGTTGTCTGTGCTCCTTGTCGGGTCCTCGTCATTCGTTCGTCATCTGTCAGCTCCCAGTGCTGCCTGTGATTTTGAGTTTGTTTCCTGTTTTAAATCATCTTCTTAATATGTCAACCTGGGCTCGTCTGCGTTTTCCTCATCACCAACCAACACACATCATGACACATTAAGTGATCGCTGTGGTAGATTAGCTGCCGCTGCTCTTAGCCGCCCTTTAAATTAGAAAATCAACACAGCAGTGGTTGATTATCTAATTTAAACGCTTGCTCTACTGATGATCTGTCAGAGTTGGTGTTTATGTTACCTTATTTGTTTACTTTTTTTTTTTACCTGAACCAAAACACACCAGATTCCTCAGCACATCTAAAGTTCAGTCAAGCTAGCAGAACTGAACTACGTCCCTCTCCCTCGCTTTTTTTTTCTTAATTAAAACTATTTCCTGACCTTGTTGACAATTAGTAGCGAAGCACTGCATCCCATTTTCTTTTACATATATTGTACATTTAACATTTTGCACAATATGTTGCCAACTTGACAGCTAAAACCAGTGCTAGTCATCGTTAGCGAGCAGCTTTTGGGAGGTGGGATCTTGTGTGACGTCACGCTGCTGTCTGTATGGAAACACAGCTACTAAAACCTAATTATTATGTTTTTGTAGTGCCGTATATGAGGATGCAGTCTGAAAAGCAGAAAGTATTCATTCACTTTCTCTCAGAAGACCACCACAAAGGGGAGTAGAGAATAGATTTAAAAACACATCCAGAGCAGTCGCACCTCAGTAGTACTGATGCCATCCTGGGTGGAGAGAAGCTAGGAGGAGGAAAAACAGAGCATACAAGGCGAGGCGTGTTATCGATGAGCTGCTGAAGTCAAAGGACCTCCTTGTTCTTTACAGTCGCTGATAAGCAGAAACAAAGCCAAGCGAGCGGAGCGACTTTGTAAATCCAGCCAGCGGCTCATCTGTGTGTGCTCACTAAAAGCTTCCAGACTGCTGCAGATGGCCGCCAGGGACAGACTACACACTTTGATATAAGAACATTGTCAGAAAGTGTGCTTGGGAGAATGGGATGATGATTTATTACACTGAAACAGAACGAGTAATGAAGCTAGAAAATAAACAGCTGCAGGTTATCACATTACAGCTAGTTTTCTGCTCATCTAAAATATTATTGATTGTTTTGTTTTAGAATAAAAACGAGTTATTTGCCTCTTAAGCAGGTTCTTCAGCAGTTAAACTAGCTATCTGGATTCCCAGCACCTTTCACATTTAGATAACAAACAAGATCATGTTTACTTAATCAAATGTCCGATAATCAATACAAGGCTGCTCATGCGTGCATTACAACCCTGACGTACGATTTTCTCATCCGTGCCCTGGCGAGACTCCCACCACAGATGCCTCTTCCTGTTGGCCGAGTTGCTCAGTCTGTTTCCACTCTGCTTCTCTTCCTCGCACATATCTTCATCCTTATCGTCCTGAGAAAACACAGATAGCAGTTTGGTGTTGGATGTGCTTCTTCAACACTGGACCTGATGTTTTCTACTCTTATCAGCTGAAGATGGGTAAAGCTGAGCGACTTTTTAAAAAGGAAATGCTGATGAGTTTTATCTCGTACCACTTTATGTGAAGCGTTGTGCATAACACTGATACTCCACTGGTAAGAACATGAAATTCTTCATAAATGTTTATGACTGCTGTCATGAACTGTAATTCGATAAACATTAACACTTAATGCAAAGTTGGACTAAAAGTTGATTAAAAGAGCATTAAAAGTGCTATTATTCACTGAATTACACTTCCCCAGACCACTGGTGGCGCCCCTTAGTGGTCAGCGAGGTACTGCATGTAAACAACTGTTTATTTGACTTGAGCTCAAAGTGTGGCGCTATAGCTAGCTTACCAAAGGATTGTGCTTAAAAATAATGATTGAAAACCGGGTCACTAAAAAGAAATCCTGAAGATCCCGGTGGAAAGTCTCTCAGGGTGACTTCCAGAACTTTTGTTTTTAAATATTATTAAGATGCACAACATGACAAATGAATGCAGATCTAGGGCTGAGGAGGCGGTGAACAGCGCTGCACCCCGCGCTGACTAACTGCATTTTAACACCTAAAATAAAACTATTTATGTTGGACTACCTTCAGGCTGGAAGAAAATGTTTGTTTTTGCCAAAAGCAACAAGTCTATTTATCTTTTATTATGCTTCTAAATTACAAATAGCCCTAAAACAGTGCTTGAAGTAAAGAACCTTTTGGATTTCCATGTGTTCACTGGGAAGCTTAAAATCCCAGAATCTGTAAAAAACTCAAAATGTCCCGAGTACAAATCAGCGCCACCTTTCACCTTAAGAAGAACAAAAACACTAATATTTCAATTTCAGATTGTATATATTTGTTAAATGGGGCAAGTGGTTTTTGGCCTGAAGAAGTTTGAGAAACACCGATTTAAAACAGCAGTGACAGAAAACAAAGAACCAGTTTCTCCAATTCAGGAATGGAATACAAGGAAAAACTAAAACTCAACTGAAAATACTACCACACGATCAACTATTAAATTATTTACACTCTGAAAATTACAATTTTTTTTGTTAAATGTGCAATTTCTTTTTTTTTTTTTTTTGCAAATTTTATTGAAATTATTTTTCCAAACAAGCAAACATCCGAACTTTACATCAAACCGGTCCAAACTTAATTGACAGTTTCTGTATTACTTATTGTATTTCAGAGTTTTTGTTGGATTTCAATGCCTGAGCTAAAAAAAAATGACTGAAAAATTGCAATAAAAGTACCACAAGTGGTGCAAAAGAAGCCTAAATTTACACTGACTTTCTCTTGTGTTTCGAAAGTTAATCAACATGATGTATAATTATTTTTTTCTAAAGGCAAGTAAAGCATACTGTACTAAAGAAACTTAAACCCTACATCTGGTTTTACATTGATAGTTTTTAATGAGAGAAAAATATAAAAATCAACAATGTTTTTGTCACAAATCCCAACTTTATCACTTATGATACAGATTATTTTAATATTTATTTTTGCTAAACTTTTAGCAGCAGCAACATATTAATTTTCTGTTTGGTGATGTGTTTATAGCTCAGGACGATAAATAATGCATTAAGGGAATCATAAACCTTTGCATTTAAGAGGATCGTATGCGGCGTCACATTCCTGCCAAAAATTCTGAGGAGTCTATAAAGCAAATACAACATTTATTAACTGATGGAGCCCATGGAGGCTGTATTTCCATTTATTTGCAAGCCCCTGAACGCAGCACAGCATGGCCATAAAAGAAGAAGAATGCGACGTGGATTAAAAGAGTAGAAGAAGAAGAGGAGGAGCTCAAACGCAAAGAAAAAATCAAACTCGTAGCATCAAATTGTAGCTATGGCAACACAATAATGTAACAGTAGATATTCTTTGAATTTTTACAAAGTAAACATGCTAATTTCTATGAATTTACATTTTTACCAAGTTAGAAAGGAAAGAATCAAATAAAATTTGCTAATATTCAAACAATTTCCTGGCGACCGCATTCAGACCGATGGAGGAAGCGTGTTTTAGTGTTCGATGTGCTGCGTTTAAGGACTAACAAAGAAATGGAAATGCTGCCTCTCTTGAACTTAACACACTCCTCATGATTACTGGCATTAATGTGACTCCATATTCATGAGTTAATGACGCCAACATGACAATCAGGAATCTCTAAGACTTTAAAAATATATATTTTTTTGTTTGGCTTCTCCCGTTTTTTTTTTCTTTGGTTGCTTAAATTTTTCACATACATTAAACTAAAAACAATCAGAAATGTCCCTTATTTTATCTTTTTTTGTCAGAAATAAGATCCATCATAATCTGGCACCTCCAGCATCAAACACACCTGTCAGTGTGTGATTTAGGCACTAATCATGTTTTATTATTAGCCTCTAATCTAAAGTGTAAGAGTAGGTAAAACCATAAGCACACACACACAAGAACACACATCCCTTTGTTGACAGATCAATAATGCATACAGGCCTACAGGTTTGAAGGGAAATATTGATCCCTCTATAAAAACACTAATCTATAACTCCATTACAAGATGGGGGAGCGCAGCCTCGAGCTCAGAGGTGGAGGAAGACGGAGGCAGGTCTTCTTTAAGGTGATCACACAACATGAAGCTTCACATCAGTAAGTGAGGTTGAGTGAATTTAGGAATCTAAAGTATTTATTGACTTGAGCAGCTGAGGTTGTTTTGAAATGACTTCCTGATATGATACACTTGTTAAAAAATTTAAAGGTGACCCATTTGTCATTAATTTGTTCCTTCTAAGCAGGTTTGGACACATTTATGGGCTCTGCAAAACATGTTCATTACATTATTTTTGTACACAAAATCATTCTTAAGTTCTGCCTATTAGCTGTTTTAGTGCGTTTTGTCACTTTAAATCCAATTAAGCTGCTGCTGGCCACGCCCCCCAACTCAACATTTACACTAGCACCTGAAAATGGCTTCAAACAGACACACAACCAAAGCAGAAGAAAGCAAAAAGTGATTTCTGGATGGTAAGTCAACAACAAACCATTTAGCTTGAACAGCAACATAAAACCAGCTGACCAAACATGGTGGAATTCCGCTGGGTTGCTAGGTAACAAGGCTGGGCTCTGCTGGGGTTGCTAGGTAACAGCTCAGGTCTGTTGATTCTGACTTAACAACTGGGAGGTTTTTGAAACTGCTCATTTTCCAGACACTAAAAAACATTAACTTATTGTCTGGGTTGGTTTGGCTGCTTTTAGAATCAGAAGAGATCCAAAGGAAGAATGAAAACATGCAAAATGTGAATTTTGCATAATACGTCCCCTTTAAACTTTGTGAGGAAAACATATTTAAATATGATCAGGCCTGTAAAGACAATACATCCTCTGCTTTTACAAACTGTTACTGTAACATCAACAATGAGAAATCCCTTAATAGCACCATAACCTTTGACTATTTGCTAAATTTATGCTGATAAGCCTCCCGTATAACGGTTTAATGTTTGAATATGGAGCCATTTTCTGCTGCTGCTTTTCAAAATTAGACCAGCAGCGTCTCAGATAACGCATTATAGGCACACGGAGCAGACAAGTCGGGCCTGGTCGATCGTCCTGGATGTATCCTAAAGGACACCCTGCTGCTCATGTAAACCAGTTTGGATAATTCAGAACAAAATCTGGAGCTTTTGTATACAGAATCTGAACCAAAACATCAGAACTAGGTCTAAAATAAAAGTATTATATTAAGCTGTGTAAAATGTATTTTAAATGCTTCAAGCATCAAAGTAAATCAAAACATTTTTACTAAAGCAAATACATCAAACAAAAAGATTTAATCAAAAATTGAGATGATATAACAGTAACAACTTTGTCAACTATAGAAACTGTTTTAAACATGCCATGTTGTTCATTTTTGTATTTTATTCTTTGTGTATTATTTTTGATCAAACTTTGAATTCATTGACTAATTGTTGGTTAATCTGATAACCTGATGATGTGCCAGAATGGCCACTGTGCTGTCATGTTTCACATATAAATAATAAAATTAGCTGATTATCATTAGCTTAGTTGTTTCCTGCTTTAAGATCATTGGTTGGGGAGTGGCAGCAAAGGAGAATTAGGACAGACTTTGATTGATTGAAACCAGGAAAAAATGACAAGATGCAGGAAAAAGGACTGAAAAGCTGAAAATGTTTATTTTTATTTTGTGTTTATCTGTTCCACATTGACAGGAAAATCCACAGATCTAAACATAAACCTTTAAGCTAAAAGAAAGAAAAACATCTGAACCATTTTTCCACACTTGACATTGAGATATAACGTCAAATTTTAGATTAGTTTTGTATAAATTTAGTGCAAAGCGCCTGCTGTCCTGCAGGGTTTAGATGCATTACCTCCTAAGAAGGGAATCAAATTCTTCAGAGGCCCATCCATTCATTAAATCAGACATGTTATACGACATGGGAGGCGCCCATGGGCCAGACTGAAAACATTACAATTTGCCAAACCACAGCCGGGCCTCCAGCTCCCAAACTTCAGATCCTATCACCAGGCTGAAGCCTCTGAGAACAGGGATGGTGGGATTCTCTCTGGTAAAATGTGGAAAAAGGTTTACGTACCGTTCTGCTGCACACTCTGCCACTCATTAAAACAATTGGAGGAAAGTTTGACCGAAGCCAAAAGCATCATTTGCCCTTTCAGAAATTGGATTTTGCAGGATTTCACGCTCTTCTGTGTTAACGGAGGTGAAAAAAATGCCTCGTTAAATTAACTTTGCAGCAGTTCAACTTCTAATTTATTCAGAAAAGCTTCAAGAAGGCCTTCATGCCAGTAAAAGAGTTTTGATATTTACAATGAAATGCTATGAAGCTATAGCCTGTAATCCTACAGCAATGCATTCTGGGTACAGATGACATTAAAGGTCTGCAAGACCTGGCTTTTACTTTGACAGTCCACTTCCACTTATCGCCAAACAAATTTGCATATTAGCTAAATATTTAACTAAAAACCTAAATATTTGGTTAGCAGGTTATCTAAATATTTAACTTGTTAATATGGAGAATATGTAGCTTATTAACAAAGTGTATCAAACAAACTAAATATTTAGTTAGCAAGTTAGCACTTTTTTTGAAGGACAATCTTGTTTACAGAGACTTTATAATTACATTTATTTGTTGTTTCTGTTCTGTTCAGACAGTTAGCATGCTAACTTGCTGACTAAATACTTCATTTACTTGCTAAACATTTAGTTTAGCTACACTAAATATTCCTTTAGCAAACAAACTAAAGTATAGTTAGCAAGCTAAACTAAATATTTAGTTCGCTTTCTAAACATTTGGCTAAAAAGCTAAATATTTTTTGCTTGCTAAGTATTTAGTTTTCAATATACATATTTGGTTTGAGGTAAATATAAAGTTCACAAAATAAATATTTTTATTATTGTTTATGGTTATCCTGGAACCACATATTTAACTAAACTAATTATTTAATTTGGAGCTAAATATTTAGTTTGTGAGTCAAATATTTAATTTGGAACTATGAGATTTATAGATGTATGGATAACATGGTGAACATATGACTGGAAAATGAACAACCTTTTTCCTCTCCAACAGGCTTAGTGGCCTTAGTAAAGGTTTTAAAAACAGCACCATAACATAAAATATAAAACCATTCCCAGTAAAGATGCTCCATTGTTCAGTACCATAAACCAATCCAACTAAAAATACTCCTGGTGTCTCACCATGAGTTGGTCGATGGGCTCCTGCAGCCAGAGGCGGATGAGCGTAGCCAGGGTGTAATAGAGGACCAGCAGCATGATGGGATTGACGAAGTGGTACCACTTGCGGTCCGGGTGAACAATCAGCTTCCAGGTGTAGGAACAGTTGGTTTGGACGATGGGGGAGATGCCAAAGACCCTGGAAGAAGAGAAGACAGACATGAGTTTAGGGGGAAACTATAAAAGTACTTATAATTTAACAGCTGGGTAGTTACTACGTACATTTACTGTTATATTTTTACATTTGAGTATTTTTATAATAAAGTATATCTACTATTAGTGGAGTAAAATTTCTGGTTTTTCTACCCACTGAATGAAAAACAAACACGTTTTAACCAGAAATTCACCAGACAGACACGCCTGCAGTTGAAGTTTCATAAGTTTGTTGCATCTATTTTGTTCCACCTGATTATGTAATTTTTAAAGATTAAATGATTGATGTTTTGATCAATCACTCAGTACTGAAGTGTGATTTTTATCAAATAATTTATTTCACTCTTCAGTAATTTTTTGGACAGCTACTTTTCACTTTTACTTTAAGTTGTGCAACTCTTGACAATAAGTCAATTCATTGCATAATAAATTAAAACGAGCTCAATAATTTCCATTTGCGTGATTTATTGATTTTTCTCTTTTTCTACCAAAAACTGGATGACAAAAGTCTTCAGTTTGGTGTTTTGGTCTCAACATTTATGTTTACAGAGACTTTATAATTCATTTTATTTGTTATTTTCTTTCTTTATTTTGGATATTTAAAAATGTCTTCCAGTTCCAGTGTTAAATATTGATTATAATTTAAAAGTTCATTGAGCTCTGAGAACGTGTTCTTGCTTTATTACCATTATATTAGTTGAAAATGGTCTCAAAACAATATCATCATTTATCGCAATAACTTCAGTCAATTCATCGTCCGGTAAACTTGTTGTGTTCTCCATTCTCCTCTGATTAGTAATCAAAATGAAAAACAAAGCTTGTTATTCCTATTCATGCTTTATAAGGAGAACAGTTTGAGCTGAACGCTATTTTTATTTGATCACTTCATCAGAGGAGACATTCCTGAGACGTAAAGCTTTGAAGTTTGGAATCCGAACAATGCAGCGAGGGCAAGAATGTGTTTATTCGTCTGTATCGCTCCTTTCCTGACTGACTGAACCTCCACTCAGGAACTGCACTGACGGACGCCACACACCAACTCCCCAACCTCAGCATCTCCCCTGAGACTCTTCATGCCATCTGGAGAGGCGGACCGCCCCGCTCGTCCCGACCCCGACTCGCTTCCTGGACGGTTTCTCCTTTCAGCTCGGGAAAGTCATGTGACTGGGGACTTCCATTGTAAGGCGGGGAGGCAGGAAGCTGGGCCTCTCATCAGTCTCACTCAACGCCAGAGCCACAGCAAGGCCGAGTCGCTGTCAACAAGCACAATTAGGCCAGGCGCTGCCGCGGCCCATTGTCCGAGGAGGGGCTGCGGGTTTTTACAGCCTGAGCGTGTCGCTCTGACGGCCAGGAGGCGAGCAGGGAAGAAACATGGCCGAGGGGAAGGTGTTACTTCCAGCACAGCAGAAGCCAGAAATACCTCAGCTTGGTGGAAAGTCAACACATCGGAACAAGCTACAGTTCTGGGTTAGAGTTTAAATAACCTCTAGGCCCGTTGCAATAACCACTAAATCAGTTAGTCACATCATAAATTACATCAAACTCAATCATTTACATTGGCATGATTTATTGTTTTTCTGTTCTCTTTCTACCAAAAACCTGGATGATAAAAGTCTCCAGTCTGGTGTTTTGGTCTCAACCGATTCTGTTTTTATTTTTTAAAGGTTTTTGTTGGCTTTAGTGGACTTTATTTGAAAGTAGTATGACAGGAAACAGGGTAATGAGAGGGGGGAAGACATGCGGAAAATGTCGACAGGCTGGGAATCAAACCTGCGACCACCGGCATGAGGACCAAGGCCTCAATAATTGGGTCGTGCCTCGCCCCTGCGCCACCACAGCACCCCCAATTCTGTTTTTAATGACAATTTTATTTACAGAGACTTTATAACGCAATTTATTTGTTGTTTTGTTTATTTATTTGGATATTTAAAATGTATTTAAATTCTGAAATGTTCATTTCAATCTTTGTGAATGTGTTCTTGTATTATTATGCCATTACCATAAAACTGATATTAAAACAACAACATTATCGATTATTGCGATAACTTCTGGGACAATTCATCGCCTAGGAAACCTTTTTATCATGACAGGCTTAATATTCTCATTGTCTGCATATTATGTCCAGGCTTCAATCATTAATATAATATTTGGTTAAACTGCAGAGATCATATGCTTTGTGTTGCCGTAAATGACGCCATGGCGTAGTTTCTGATGGGTTCGATCATCCTGCTAAGCTGAACTGGATCCATGAATATGATTAGTTTCTTTCCGCAGATCTGGCTTTTAAGCCTATTTAACAAACCTGTAAGTCAGGAACTTTCCAGAAGCTCTACATTTCCTGTTTGGTCTAAGATGCAACTTATGATTAGTTTAGTAATTGATTATTCTATTGATTATTCTGAAAATTAGTTGATTAATAAAATAAAAAAAAATAATATTCTGAGATTTTTCATTCAATCACTTAAACCTTTTTTATGCAACATTAGAAATATATAAAAAATGCAAACAAGTAAATGGCTCAATTCATTTTTGAAAACAAAAATAAACATTTTATTTCCTAAAATGCAATAATGTAGCATTCCTTTAGTGAATGCTTGATCATTTCTAGCAAAGGATGAATCTGCAGTTAAAACAACAACTGGAATGTATAACTGTTTTAGGACTGAAACGGTTAATCATGATTAATTGATTATTAGCATTAGTGACAACTAATTTAGTAGTAGATTAATTGTTAGCTGGAGTATTCAGATTCCAAAAAAGGCAATTTGCAGGAAGAACAAAACACCTAATTAAGCAAAACTGTACAAAAATATATACATTTTGCATTGAAGATAAAAACAAATTCATTTAAATTTAACTTATGTTAGTAAATCTCCTTTTGCAATCCAATAATTAATAGTTTAATCCTAATAATCAGTAGATCAGCACGATGCTGTTTTTTAATGTTACGTCAAGCAGAAAGGGCTGGAAAGTGTTCACACGTCAACGTTAGAAATATTTTTTAGCGGCAAATTCATCCTTTACTATAATTAATCAATTGCTCATTAAAGGAAGATATTCTATGTTTTTGCATTTTAGACAATAACATGTTTATTTTTTTATTTTAAAAAGGCTGGAATTATTACTTTGCATTTTTTTATGTATTCCTAATAAAGTGTAAAAAGGTTTAAGTGGTCAAATGAAAAATCGGAGGAATATCGCAATTTTTTTAAAATCCGATTTATCACCAGAATAATCAATTATTAAAATAATCGTCAGTTGCAGCCTCAGTTTGCATATTGTTCTGGTTGAAATAATCTTGAAATATTACAAAACAACAACAATCCCATCAGTTTTCTATGAGTTTAGACATTTCTCACTGTTAAATGTCAACACTGATAAGATGAGGAGTTTCTCCTTCAGCAAATGAGGATGTTGTTCATTCAAAGCAAAAACAAACAGCTTATCTGCCATCAACAGGGGGATTTAGGAGGAATCTGTGTTTGCTCGGGGCGGTTTTTAGCTAAACATTGCTGTAAATAGCTTTGATCCTCTCACACAGCAGCAGCTCTCATATGGGAACGAATCGGATCAATAAACCTTGGAAAGCCACAGACACCAAAACAGCAACAGTGATGCTGGAGATCATCACAAATAAACTGATTGGAGCTCTAAACAATTTAAAGAACACATAAAAAAAACAATAACTTTTATTTCAATCACTATTTTTTTGTTGCTTCTTTATATTTTTTATCTGTATTTACAGTTTGCTGAAACATTTATTGACTTTTTTTCTTATGAAGATATGAAGAACATGTAACAGGGCTTTACTGTAACATATCGATGTGAAGTTTGTCAAAATTTGTTTATTCTTTCTTTGAGTTTGCTTTCTTTTGTCCAGAACTTGTTTATCCGGACATTTATTGGTGTGTTCAGTTCTGCTACTGCTTTTGGCAGTTGGTGGTTACCATAGCAACCGGTAACTGGCAGCTCCGCCCCCTTTTTTTCTGTTGCCGCCGGTAACTGTGGTAAGTATTAGGATCAGCTCTGTTTTCTTTACAAATATTATGTTTTGACACATATTTTAGACAAATTTAATATGCAGTGTTTTGTTAATAATTGTGCCATGTTTTGAATATGTTTTTAACTGTTAAATGTTGTCCATTTTAGCTATGTTTAATCTTACAAATGCTAACAGCTACTAACTGCTAATTGAGAGTTATTGCTTTGTAGTTTGTTTAGGGTTATTTATTGTATTTTATTTAATGTATAGGGGCAAAAGCTGCCAACTTGATTTCCTTTTTTGTTAAAATAAATACCTGAGTGTGTCTGTCGTGAACCTACTGAACCTCAGACGAGCATCGAAGGGTTGCACACATATTGAGATTTCTTCACTTTTTGAACTAATTTATAATTTTAGGATTCTATTGAAGCAACAAACACAGTTCGGCATTTTCAGTTAGAGATTGCCGAGTGTTAAATCCTTCATTCCCAAAGATATTTGTCATTTTAATCAATCAGAATGAATTAATCATAAATGAACAGCAGACTGCTAACAATGCTTTGCTTTTATGTGCTTGTAATCAATAAAAACTCATTCAACTGCTCAATAAAGCTGAGCCTTGAAATTTATGCTGCATCTATAGTAAGTAAACATGTATTAAACATCACAACTTGGTATACAGTTTACTATTTTCACAGAATTCAATTTTTTAACCTATAATATTTTACATTTTTTTAACAAATAACATTTACCCCACTGAGTTAAATGAGCATCACACTGCCATAAAGGAAATTGTGTTCACAAATTTTGGTCCAAGTTTCAGCAGAAATTTCTTTGGTTTAAAAACAGAAATATTGTGGAAAACGGCATTAAAGAGTTATTTAAAAATGATATGTTATTTTTTTTATCTGATCATAAGTTATAGGAAGGTTTAAATTAGTAATTAATGGGATCATAAATCCCTTCCTGATGAGCCCCTAAACTTGTATTCGTTCTCCAACATCTCTGAATCAAATGTGTCGTCTTTTCCTTTTCAAAATAAAACATGACTGCAAAAGCACAAAATCTCACCAAGGATTTTTGGTCTTAATTCAGGTGCAAATATCTCAGAACAGTAAAAATAAGATAAAACTAACTTACAAGTAACTTTTCAGCAAGAAATATGAGCTTTTTTAAAATAAATAGTTTCTTAATATTGGTGAAAAAGAACTAGTTTCACTGGTACATTATTATTTCAAGACATTTTTCCAAGTTACAGGTGATATTTAGTTACAGGTATTTCTGTGAGCGCTTGCAGACCAAAGTCAACATCCTTGTTTTGTTAACACCATCTTAGCCAAGAAACTGAATCTGAACTCACTAACAGAAGACATTTTATTGGGTATACATTTCACTATTTACCAGTTCTTCTTACCTTCCTGTTTACAGCAAGAGCAAATATTTATTGACACTTAAACAAACCTGATGAAATAAAAATGTCGCCGTGTCTCCATTCTCCACTTTTTATGCCAGGAAAAAGCATCATCTTTAAATAAAACTACTGATTGGCTTCTGACCTGATGTAGTTGTCTTCTGGGAAGATGGACTCCTGGAAAAACTGGAACTGGTAGAGGTAGAGCACCAAGAGGTGTCCGGCGCTGAAGATGGCCATCAGGACGCACATGCAGCTGAAGATGAGGGTGTTGAAGGTCCGGCAGAGAGACCACCAGGTGCACAGGAACAGGAAGATGGAGAAGTAAACAAAAGAAGTCAGCGAAGGCAGCATGATCCCTGTAAACACAGAAAAACAAAAAGAAGCAGCAGCTTAGTTCAAGAAAAAACACCTTTTTGAATCAGCAAAGTTCATAATAGTTCACATTTATGGAACTTATTTCTTAAATGTGACTTATTCCTCTTTGAACAGGTTAGGATAAAATTATCGGTCTACATTTTTTGCACAAAATCATTGTTAGCTGTTGAGATTTTAGTTTGCTCATTCTGCCTATTTTGCACTCCTTTCAGCCGTTTTAGAACCTCCTGACACTCCATATCTAAATAAGATGCTCCTGGCCACGCCCCAAACCCAACGTTCACACCCGCACAGGAAAATAGCTGCAAACGGATGCACAATTATACAACTGTACATCTTTGAAAAGCAGAAGTGGAGCATCATGCACAACAAGCAAGAACACAGCAAGTGGTTTCTGAATGATAGGTCAACAACAAAACAATTGTCATTTCCAGCAGCCATTGTACAGCACATACAGCGCTGGAGCAAATGTGCTGGAGCTCTGCTTGGGTTGCTAGGAAACGGGCAGGACTACTGAGGTTGCTAGGTAACAGTCTGATTTGTTACGTTACATTCCAGAGTTTTTTGAAACAACTCATTTTTCCAAACACCACAAAAACATGAATCTAATTCCAAACAGCGGCTGGTTGTTGTTTTTTTTAAGCAGTTGGGCTGTTTTTAGAAGCAGTAGAGACCAAATCAAAACTACCAAAGTGTGCAAAATGTGAATTTGCACGATACGTCCCCTTTAAAAAATGACATAAAAGACATTTGACCATGCAATTTTAAAGACTTTAAATTGGCTTCCATTTCTTTAACAAGCTCTTACTCTTTTTAAGAGTAAGAGCTTAGAAAGAGTAATTAAGAGCAATTATCTAACTCTTAAATAGCATAGATAATTGCTATTTAATAGCAATTTTTTACTATTAAAATACACAGTGAAGGACTTAGTTTATGAATTAGGTGACGTCTGAAGACAGATATTTTTTACTGTACTATATTTAAAGTGTGAGTGAATGGGACAGATTAAAAATGCAAGCCACACTTTCCAAATTCTTATTAAAATTTAGAAAACCTTGGAACAGTTTCCATTTTCTTTCCTTCTGTGTTGATCAGTCACATAAAATACCAATAAAATGCACAGATGTTTGTAGTTCTAAGAAGTATTAATGTTTGTGAAATGCACCTAAAGATAAAAAGAGCTGTGATAGCAATCTCAGTGTTGGATGCTAACTCAGTTCCTCAACAGAACATTGACTCGGTTCTCCACTCATGCCTCAAATTAACGGCTCTCTGACGGCCATCTTACATGTTCTGGCCTGTTTGACGCTTATGGGGCTTGTTTTATAGCACAGAGATGTGCTGTGCATGAATAAATTTAATTCTTAATCCTTTCAGCATCAGCGACAGTCTTTTTATGCAACATTTTCCCCAAAATATTAAATGTATAAGTGTCACAAGAGATCTCTCTTATTTTAAAGCATTTATTCATAAACTTTGGTGTGAGTGAGTCAAACGTTCATATGGTCATGTTAGAACTAACTTTTCCATTTTCTCTATATTACTGTGTAACATTGTTGCATTGTTTTATACACTTCTTATTGGATTTACATTTAGATCAGCTCATTAATTAAGGAGGGCTATGGGTGACAAATATATATATAAATACATATGCCATATAATATATTTGTGTAATTTAATTAATTTAATGCATCATTAAATTATTAAAACACCAACAAATACATAAATACAAAAAGAGAATTAAATATAATGTTATTATAATATATGCAATTAAGTAATTAAATGTCACATGAAATAATTAAATCTACCGTTTAAATGGTTTAAAAGGAAGATTTTTAAATAATGAAATTTCCTTTTAAAGAAAACTTTTATTTAAAAATATATTTAATCATGTATTTCAATCTCAGCCATAATTAATGTGTTCACTCTTAGAATTGATTTTTTCTTTTTTCCTATAAAACAGGGATGTTTGACTGAAAACACATACAAACAATTTATATATTAATCATATTTACCATATTCAATCAATATTTAGACTGTAAGTGAAATTAAAGTGCTTTTAGTGTTATTATTAAGCAGATGAACAGACGCTTTGCTTTATAATATGCTATTCAACATTTCTGTTATAAAACCACCATCTAATGAAAAGCTTGATATTTCCGATTATTTTCCACCATAAACTGGAATAGGGCTGAGACGATTAATCGGATTAATCAGATTAATCAGATTGTTGAAATAATCGTCAACTCAAAAAAGGGTGTAATTTAGCTGAAACTTACAAAATGTATGTAAAATTTGCATTTAAGACAAAAGTACCTTTTTCTGTAAAAGTGTTTTATTCAAAACTCCTCGACAGTTTTAGCTTCACCTGCTTAAAATTCACTGAAGGGAAGCTTTGTTGGGACATTTTAGGCAATGAAATGTTTGTTTTCTTATTTAAAAAAGGAATTTCTGATGTTGTATAAAAAAGGCTTAAGTGGTTAAATGGAAAATCTGCAGCATGTGCCAATTTTTCTTCAGCAATTAATTGACTAATTGTCAGAATAATTGATAGAATAATGGATTACTAAAGTGATTGCTGGCTGCAGTCCTAAACTGGAAAGCACCAGAAAGAGTTTCACCTGTCATGCCCAGCAGGATGGTGACCACCACTTTCCCTGCTGTGGTGATCAGGTTCCCGATGATCTCCTTCACTTTGGAAGCAACCTCCGTCACCATCCTCAGGATCTTCATCTTAATGCTCTCTTTGGCCTCCTCTTCCTCTTCCTCCTCCTCTTCATCGTCCTCATCTTCGTCGTAGAGCTCCTCGTTGTCCTCGTCCTCCTCGGCCTCGTACCCGGCCTCCAGGTCGTCCTCCAGCAGGACGTCGTCGTCGTCGTCCAGGCTCGGTTTCTCCTCGTCCTCCTTACAGGTGGAAGACGACAGAAATCAGAGCTCTCCAAGGTGCTGAAAACCGTTTACCTACAGGTGTGTTAGCATATCCTGTCATCTCAGGTTATTTCTGAGCATAAATCTGTCACACGAGACGAGAAATTAAGCGATTAATCGGATTTATCGTGATTAATCGATGACGTAAATAATCGATTAGCGATTAATCATTAAATGGAGTCCAAAAAAGGCCATTTGCTGAAAGAACAACACACTCAGAGCAGTAATTAAGCCAAAAATGTTTTATATTTTAAATTTTTATATAATAAAAATGATATATATATATATATATATATATATATATATATCATTTTTATCTTTGAAAGAAAAATGCTTTATCTGTAAATACGTTCTACCTAAAACCCCTTAAGTGCCAGTTTTTATTTGATTGAGCGCAAATTCTGTAAAAAAAAGAAAAAAAAAAGAAAATTATTATTTTTATCTATCAGTTAATAGTCCATAGATTTACATTTATTTTTAGCTGCAGATCCATCTTTTGCTAGAAATAATCAAATGTACAGTAAAGGTATGCTGTGTTAAAATTTCAATCAATCAAGTTTATTTGTATCACATATTTCAGCAACAAGACAAAGTGCTCAACTTCATGAAAAGATAAAACCGTCAAGATGTCAAGTGCCATCGTTAAAATAATAAGTAAACATCGTAAATGCTGATCAATGTTCCAATATTTATGGCTCAACAGCAGCTCTGAGCTGGTGGGTTTTTAGTCTTGATTTAAAGGACCTCAGTGTTTCAGTCAGACTTTTAATCCGATTAATTATCAGAACAATTGACAGATTAATCAAGGACTAATATAATCATTTTAGCCTACATAGCAAGCGGCCTTTGGAGGACGTTTTCCTCTGAAACCAGATGTTGGCCCACTTCGTTCTTCCTTGGCTGTGAGCAAATGTGCCCCCAGTCGCCCACAGTCTTGGTAAAAGACAAACATAATAACTCAGCTGTTGAATTCAATACATAAAGCAGCAGACAGACACAAGAAACAGGTGGTAAAAATTCAGATTTAGTCAAAACATGAACCACAAAAGCCAGTAAAGATAAACCTCCCTGGTGCTTTTCCCAGCGATAAAGACAGAGAGATGGAGCGATGCCATCTGTGCCAGTCGGAGAACATCGGATCGGGGAAATGTGGACTTAATTAAGCCTGAGTCATAAAGAGCGGTGGTAGAGACTTGCCAGGCGATGATGGGAGGCCGTTTTCCAAGTCATCAACTCTCACACGAAAGTTTATGCTCAAACTCCCGCGAAGCTCGGCGAGGCCGGAGTGGGAGAAAGGGACAGCTTTACGATTGGATCAAAGTAATGATTAAACGCCATCAGTCAGAAAGTTTATGTTGATGTGGATGAAGCCTCAAATGGGGCATCTATTGTTAAGAGACCAGAGGAGCTAAAGTGGAAAACATGAGGGCATAACCTCGTTTCCTGCAGGCAGTAAGCAGAAGAATACAAAGCGTGAAACTCATCGATGTACTAATCTGCAGCTGCAAAATGGAAAGCATTACGTTCCCTGCTGAAGATATTAATACCATTACACAGATGGATCTCAATAAATTATAAAATCATAGAAAAGTTAATTTACTAATGTAATTAAAGAAGCTAATCTCAAATATCATTTGGACTCTAGAGAAATCGATTAAAAAGCCCTCATCTCTGTGTAATGTTGGTGATTATGGCAAAGAAAAACCATAAATTTAGTGTTTCAGAAAACAGGATCAATAAAAATGATTTAATATCAATACATTTTATGTTACGACCTACATCATGTGTCAAACTCAAGGCCCGGGGGCCACATCTGGCCCACTGTAAGTTTTTATGTGGCCCTCTACTCCAAATTACTCAATAAATCCTTCCAGTTTTTCACAAATCTACAAAATTCACACAAAATAAACAAATCTCCATATTTTTTTCTGATTTCACTGCATGATTTCTCTAAATTGGTCAACGTGAGTTTAAGTGACTGCTGCCTCAGCCTGACTTGTAATAAAGTCACATTTAACATCATACATCAGCGCAAATATTGTAAAATTAATTACAAACATTTTTTAATGGGCACCACAAAATCTGCAATTTTGATAGCTAAAAAAAGAAACACTAAACAATCACAAAATCCCAGAGGAACAGCTATTTATTAATATTTTAACAGTTTAATTGGTTTTATTAATACATTCTGGCACAACCGGCCCTTTAAGAGCATATTTGATAGGCCCAAGATGAAAATGAGTTCGGCACCCCTGACCAAATGATCGTGGGAAGATCAGATGACTTGACAGATGTTCAGCAAACTGTAACCGATACCTTCAACAAGAAGTTTAACAAAGAAAGGTCAACTTAATAATTATAAAGCTAGTTGGAAGGAAAAACTACATTGCCTACAGATAATGTGCGACTGAGTCAAAATAGGAGCAGGTCCAAGAGGAAACTGGACACCATTCTTCCCGACATTCACGGTGTTCTCTTACCAAATGGATTTTAATTTCCATTCAGCAAACGATCACAAAGCTTCCGAGGAAGGAACGCAAGACTCGTCTTCATTAGAGCTGAAACTAACAATTATTTTAGCAGCCAATTATTCTGACGATTAATCGATTAATCGTAAATCAACCTGAAAAAAGAAGGGTCTAACTGTGTGTAAACGTCTGACTCCCACCATCGTTTTTTTTTTTTTTTTAACAGTATTATAGTCATGAAATCTAGAACCTATTTGTGTTAAGATGTTTACATCTCAGTTTTATGACCAACAGTTTTGTTTGGAGAGCGCTACCTCAAATCTCTCCATGTTTACAGGAACACGATTTTAATTGCTTAGTCTTCAACGAGGTTTTGTAGAAATAAATGTCTACATTTATACACAGATTCCCAGATGGTTTCAGTCTAAGCCAACATCTTTACAAGCTTCAGTTTTCTTTCATTGAAGACAGAAGCCAAAAGCAAACTGACCACAAGGTCCTGTTTCTCCTAAAATATTTATCTCCTGCTTCCAGGATATTTTTATCAGTATCTGCAGTTTGTAAAAATACTTCTGCAAGGCTTTGTCATTTCAAACATCACTGACAGCTTAAAGACATCTTGAACATTTAAAGGTTTCTTCTGTTTAAAAGGGAACTATTAGGCAAAATAATTTTTTTTGGATGTTTTTATGCTTCCATTTTAAGTCTGAACTGCTTCTAAAAACAGCCTTTAACAAAAAAAAGCCATGCCCAGCCCGTTACCTAGCAACCCCAGCCATGCCCAGCCTGTTACCTAGCAACTCAAGCAGAGTTCTAGGACATTTGGTCAGTTGGGGGGCGTAGCCAGGAGCAGCTTAATTTGATTTAAAGTGACAGAGCCCCTAAAACAGCTCCAAATAGGTAGAACTGACCAGACTAAAATGTCATTAGCCAAGAATAATTTTACGTAAAAAAAACCCATAAAATAAAATAAAAAATACGACGGACATGTTTTGTTTCTCCCATAGACCTGTCATAATGGTTGAATATTTAGAAAAATATATTTTGTTGTACAGTTCACTGCTCTGAAGGAGTTGTTCTTTCAGTAAATGGTATGTTTTAGAGTCTTTATATTCTACTAAGGTTTTATTTGATTACTAAAATAGTTGACACATACTTCAATAATTGGTTAATCACGATTAATCCAATGAATCCGATTAACCATTTTGGCCCAAAATCAATGAAACATAGGTTCTGAAATCCATTAGGTAATGGATTTCAGAACCTATGTTTCATTGTTTTATAATAATGGAAGTAATATTTCTTCTTGGCCTCACTCTCACTAGTTGTTAGCTTCAGCCTCTAGCTTGTATGTATACAAAATGCAAGATGCTAAGACAATTAAAAGAATCCATCAAGCGCTACATGAACCCAAGTATACATTTCAGCGGTGCTTTAGTCAGCTGTTATTGAATCATAAAAACAACATTATGTTTCCTCCTTTAAGTAACTTCAGGAGAGACAGTGCAGGTCCCGGACAGTTGAAACCTACTTGTTCCTCTGCGTCGAAGTCTTCGTTGTACTGGCCCATTTCCTCAGGCGGCCTTTTCTGGACCAGAGTGCGACACAGCAGCCAGATGGCGAGTCCGACCAAGAACATGCCGATGTCAGGGATGAACACGCGGATACCGTTTCCCGCGTCTGCGCCAATAACACTGTGGGACAAACAGGAAATGGAGGAAACACTGTGAGAAAAGCAGAAGCCCACTTCCCATGACTCCAATTCCAGAAGAATTGTATTGCAGGACAAAAGCTGGAAAATCACATAAGTTCATCTTCTCAGCGAGCTCATTAACGTCTTACTCTAGATAACCATGTAAGCCAGAAAATGGCTGACAAAAAAGGCCTGCCTCAGCAGACTTTCAGCTGTAAGTTTAGCAAAAGGCGGTTCTACAAACTTCTCAGGATGCCTAAAACAAATGTACCCAGTTGTTTGTGAAGTAAAATCTTGAAAATTGTCTCTAGTTTTTCTTCCACTTCAAAAATTATGCTTTCTATTTCATCAAGTCCAATGAAAATATATAAAACATTAAGAGTAGAAAATACTTTTGCAAAACATATGACATATAAGCATTTCATTTTGGTCAATATCAATAATTATTGATTAGTTTCTTGCTTTATATATCTGAAATGCTGCTAAACTGGTGGCATGACCTTTCCTCTTTTATACACAGTTTTCTTTCCAGTACACTGTTTGTTTTTAAGTAGTTATAAGGCACGGCAGTGAAACCTGCAGCGTAAGTTACTCAACAAGTTGTTGCTAGGCAACCAAAGAGTGAGTGAGTTGCTAGGTAACCAAAGAGTGAGTGAGTTGCTAGGTAACCAAAGAGTGAGTGAGTTGATTGATCCCACCAACTTTGCCATTAGAAGTTGAGCAGCTAAACCTTTTTTCTGTCTACATCTCCCAGAATGCCATGTGATTCTGGCTCGGAGTTCAGTGAAAATACTCTTTATTGAATATTCTATCAGACATATTATCTATTGGTATTGATCAGGTGTCACATGTATAATGCCATTGGTTTATTACCCAGCCCTATCTTAACATAGAGCATGGGTGTGACGTTTAATGGACTTCCTCAACATTTCTGCTCAATGTTGGCTTATGCAGAATGCCAGATCTCTCATGGGAACAAATATAAGTGCAGCAATTATATCTCTCAGAAAACACCACCTGTTTACCCGAAATACGCGGGAAATGTCGGGTTTTCCGCTACGTAATTGTTCTTTTAATATGTGTTGTGCTGAATGCATTAGATTTTATGTGGAGTACCACCCTGTGTAGTAAAACAGAGCTCGCTGCCTTTAAACCAAATGCAATTTACAAGTGAGTGAAATTCCATAAAACATCAACAACAACAAGAAAACTCATGAGAAAGTTTATTTGTTTTTGGGGGTTTTTCCAACTCAGCTTAGGGGATAAAAACATGCTTATTTATTTAAAAA
Organism: Poecilia formosa; assembly: GCF_000485575.1. Taxonomy (NCBI): domain Eukaryota; kingdom Metazoa; phylum Chordata; class Actinopteri; order Cyprinodontiformes; family Poeciliidae; genus Poecilia; species Poecilia formosa. The sequence goes on along the minus strand of NW_006800095.1, from coordinate 70,442 downwards.
CATAACATGTTAGGTGGAACAATCTGCTTCAGCAGCAGCTGAAACAAACCAAAAGATTTCTTAGATTTTTTTTAATATTGTGTTGACTTCATCTTCTTCTGTCTGACCAAACATGAAAAGGTTTGTTCTGACAAGAGCCCAAACACAATCTGCAGAATGTTGCTATGACAGCTACCATAATGTCAAGCTCCATATAATCCACTTTGATGTGTTTATGCTGCCAAAGGACACGTTTTACAAGGTGTCATGATTGCATGTGCAATTACAGCAAATAAAAACTGTCCTTGAAAAGGCTAACAGGTTTCCAAACCTCTAAAACGCTCACTTTTTAATCATCCAAACTAATTTCTATTTCAGTTTTACTGCAATCAGGTTGCATCCTGTGTTTGGCCACCAAAGTGTTTTTCTTTGCATTTCATGCTGAGCTCCAAGTGTAATTAAACAGTTCCCAATAAAACGTACTGGTAACTCCGGAGCAGCGCAGAGGATTTGGCTGCCGTTGTAAAGCAACTGGTCATTTCAAACAGAACCAATCTCACGCTTGGTGTTGAGTGGAAATAAAGCAAGTAAAAGTTGAAAACAAAGTGTTGATTGTCATGATGGAAAATCCACAGTCAGAATAGAAAACAGTTTGGGCGTTTGGCTGCTGCTGGAGAGTTTAATCTAATCGAGGACGTCTGTTTCCATGCCCTTTATTGTTGAGAAGCTTTGTGCATCCTCACAAGGATGAAAGAGATGGAAACCATCAGAGCCACGCAACGCTGAGGCGGCAACTTTAATGACTCCCACTTTCCCTCACGTATTATGTGTGGGAATTAGAAAAACATCAGCAGCGCTACAGACAGATTCAGGGAAAAACTACTAGTGTGGAAAGTTCAAAATGTGTTGCAACTCGAGTTGCAACTAACAATTATTTTAGTGACTGATTATTCTGACAATTAATCGATTTACCAGATAAAAAAAATTGGCATATTCTGCAGATTATTCGTTTAACTATTTAAGCATTTTTATACAATATTAGAAATATATTAACAGAATAATTCAGATCCTTTTTTAGATAAAAAAATAAAAATTTTATTGCCTAAAATGCAATAGCATAGCATTCACCTCACGAATTTGAACCAGGTGGAGCTAAACTTTGCTACTTGAGGAATTTTCACAAATAAAGGTGTCATCATCTTAAATGCAAAATGTAAATATATTTTTACAGCTTTAGCTTAATTACTGCTCTGAATATGTTGGGGGGTTTTCAGTAAATGGCCTTTTTTTGAGTCTGAAGAATAATCGGTTTCTAAATTAGTTGACGATTATATCAATAATCAATTAGTCACGAATAATCCGATTAATCATTTGAGTCTTAATTAGAATAAACAAAAGAAAAACCTTTATCAAATGGCCCTTTTTTGGTTCTGTATACTCATGTTAACAGTTAATCAGTTTCTAAATTAGTTACTCATTGGTGTATTTATTTTTCTTAATTTTTTTATATAAATATTTTGTCTTGTTTTTTATTTTTATTTTTTATGTGTATTTTACATTTTTCTGTCTCTTCTTTTTACTTTATCGTTTCCTCATCATGTAAATGAGCATCTTAAGGTTTTAACTGCTGTCTGTTGGTTGGTTAGATCGAATCCACGCTACACACCACAACAAAGATGGCGACTTACCACCAGTTCATCACTGCGCTGAAGTTTACCAGTTGTATTTGAAAAAACAACACTGTAACTCCCGACTTTATTGTTTTTGCTCTGACAGAACGCCTCTTTTAGTTAGCGGCTCTCATTGACTCAAACATCAACAGACATCGATGTATTTAAAAATATAGCAGTAGGACATTTTGGACAACCAAGACAAAAGTAAAGAACAGAAGTTGTCCATCTTCTTCAGGCTCCTTTACATGCGACTTGAGCAACATTTTCCTCTGGCCAGGCTGTTGAAATGCAGCCATTACAGCTGTAAATATTGTATATGCACTACATATGATCCTCAGCACAAACAGGTAAATGCAGGCAGAAGAAAATGTTTATGGGTCTATTTCCGCCACTTAACTGTAGAGTACACAATCCACCCAGGGCTGATGAGTGCTGGAAAATAGGACGTGGCTGTGTTTCGGACATTCCCGTACTTACAGACCGCATTTAATAAGATCAAGGGGATGTGCTCAGGCAGAGGAAAACAAAAGCCTTGAAAAATAGACCCTTCAGCCCAGTGTGAGGAGTAACTGGGTTTGGCCTTCATTAAGAATCCACAAAGGGACAGGTTAGGAGGTAGAGAGAAGATTAGCCAGTGTGGCTAAATGCAAAAAGCGAGGGTAAATGTTGCTGAGAGGCTGCCATAGGATACTTTGTGTAGCATTTTACTTATGAATAGAGTGAAAACATGGGAAGTACATGAGTTTTATGTGTTACAGGTTTTTCTTTTGTTCCATTTGAATAAGGCTGAAACGATTAATCAGATTAATCGTGATTAATCGATGATTGAAATAATCGTCAACTAATTTAGAAAACGATTAATCGTTAACTGGATTATTCAGACTCAAAAAAAAGGCCCTTTGCTGAAAGAGCAACATATTCAGAGCATTAATTAAGTTAAAACTGTACAAAATATGTATACAATTTGCATTTCAAATAAAAACACCTTAATCTATAAACATGATTTAACTAAAACTCCCCCAGTGGTAAAGTTTTAGGTTCAAATTAGAGGAAAGCTAAGCTAATACATTTCAGGCGACAAAATATTCATTTTTATTTAAAAATGGATCTGAATTATTTACTTACATATTTATATGTCAGTAAATAATACATATTTATCTATTTTTAATATTTTTTTAAAAAAGTCTTAAGTGTTTAAATAAAAAAATCTATAGAATGTTCCGGTCTTTTTAATCTGATTAATCAATTAATCGTTAGAATAATCAATAGAATAATGGATTACCAAAATAATTGTTAGTTTGCAGCCCTAATTCCAAATAAAATCATTCTAATCTGCAGAGAAGCTCCCAAAGTTTTTACTTTCACCTCTGAAATCAGATCAATGAGATCCAGGAAAAATATTCAAGCAGCCAAACCGATGCACAGAGACGTCCCTAAACATTACTGACCATTCACAATTGATTTATGTCAGGATAAAACATTATTGCATTTTATTATAGATGTAACCTAAGTCTACTTATACCAAACTCATGTGAAAATCAACAAGTGTTTCCATTTAACAGTATCCCTCTACCCAACAGACTCCATTTATAAGCAGTGTCATGATCCGTGTTTCTGTGTATTTATTTTAAGATTTTTCTGTGTTCAGTTTCTGTCCTGAGTCTCGGTTCCTGCGTCTTCCCGTTGATTGCTTCCCAGGTGTGTCTCATTCCTTCATTACCCTCTCTGTGTATTTAGTCTCACCTGTTGTCTCCGTCTCTTGTCGGTTCCTCGTCTTTGTCAGCGTCAGTCTGTCAGTCGTCTCAGTAGAACTGGTTAAGTCCTGTGTTGGCGTCAGCTCTCGTTTTTCAGTCCTCTATTAGTTGCTACCAGTAATTAGCTGTGTGCTATTCTCTCTGCTGTGCCGCCTGCATTGGACTGTTTTGAGCTTCTCCTTATTAAATAATCATCTTCATCATCATCGTCTGGGTCTCAGCATTCATCCTCACCACCACCAACCACACCCCATGACAACCAGCTCCTATAAATTAAAAAGATTTGTTTGCAAACTATCAATTTACAACTGTTTGCAAATCCACAATAGCACGTCAGCCAATAATGCAAAATATAATAAACATTCATGTCCAAAACACCCAAATGCTCTAAAATATTGTACAAAAATATCCACAGAGTCTCAGCTGTGACTTTTTTCTAAAATCCTTTATGATTCTTTTCTTTAAGATCAAATAATTACTTTCTTACCTCTCAAAGCCAATCTGTCGTATGGAGCTCTCCCATGACGAACCTAGAACAAATAATACAAAAACATTTAATATTCAGACATTTTACTCTTCAAAAAGCAACTGTAGTAACAGTTTTATGATTTTTTACACAGACAAAAGTGACAGTTTATTATTTGAAATAATAAAATAAATCAGGAGCCTCAAGAGAGCTTTAATGTTTTTGATATCTAACCTTCCAGTATGAGCAATGCATCACACATGTACAGCAAACAAATCTGCAGAAGCTGTGTGTTGCAACACTATATAGTCAAAAACTGTCTGAGAAATGTTTTAGACAGCTTGTTGTTTCCAGGTTGCAAAGAATTAAAGCAGTTAAAAATGCGTCCAATAACCAATTACTGTAGTAATCAATTAATTTATCAATTATTCTAAAGATTAATCGAGTAGTCTGAGGAAAACATTGGCACATTACAAATTTTTCATTTAACCACTTAAGCATATTTAATACAATATTTGATATACAATAAAATCAAATAAATAAATCATTAAACTAATTTTCAAAATAAAATGCAACAACATACTAAAATGCAACAACATGCTTTTGTTTAGTAAATTTGAACCTGGTGAAGCTAAAACTAAGTGAGACTTCAGAAGGTTTGGTTAAAACATATTTACAGACAAAAGTGTTCATCTTAAATGCAAAATGTCTTCATATATTGTACAGCTTTGGCTTAAATACTGCACTGACTGTTGTTTTTTCAGCAAATGGGCTTTTTTGAGTCTTATTAATTATTAATCGATTTCTAAATTAATTGACAATTATTTCAATAATCGATTAATCATGAATAATTGTTTTAGCCCTATATAAAACCTCCTATGTTTTATTTTCACCAAATTGTCTTTTTTTGTATCCGTTATCCCAGTTAACGATTAATTGATTGCTATGTTAGTTGATGGTTATTTTTGATTAATCTCGACTAATCCGATTAATCGTTTCAGACCTTTCTTGATACTAACAAGATGTACTTAAAAAAAAAAGTGCCATTAATGCAGCACAAACTTAATTTAGTTTAGTTTTTGAATTTGAACTGAATCCTTACATTTCTCCAAAGGTTTAGTTTTTTTGGCTCCATGTTTAAATGCATAGGAAACATAATTTCAGTCTGACTTGCACTGACGTACCTGAATGCTTTGTTGGTTCAATGGCCCAATAATGAGGTACTAAACTTTAGTAAACTCAGGTTTCAGCTTTACAATGTGCAGGGAGGGCATTGCTGATGTTAAATATGCTTTAACTGAGATCGCAGACAAAGCACTTCATCTCACTGAGTTTATCTTCTGTTTCACATGAGTGGAAGCCACAGCTACTTTTTTAGGAGGGGATTGTTAAGTTAACAACTGTGAAAGAAGTCTTTGCTTTCAGAGGACGCAGACAGAAAAAGGTCACTTGGATGGTTCGATATCTCCAAAGAATTGAAACTATAAAGATAAAAGCTTAGCTTGCAGCCTGATGATAAATACACAGAGCAGCAGGACAAAATAATGATTTAAACTAAAGATTTTCTAGAAAGAGACATGCACTTTTCCTCTTTGAAAAACACACTGTAATGTCTTCTTATTGTAGTGAAGACAATAAAAAGACATTATTATTGATGTAGTGCCTGATATGGACACTATATCAGAAGAAATCTAGCGTTGTTTATGAACAGTACTGCCAGAAATGTAATGTCCCGGAAAACTGTCAGAAATTCATTATAATATCATACCATGTTTCTTAGTCGGGTGGTAATTAGTTGCACCAATATAAATTTCACTGAAGGAGCCTTCAAGCATGTTGAGTTATGCGACAGCATGCATGGCAAACCATAGAAAACCACCAGACTGGCAGTTTAGTATCAAACATACACAAGGTGAATAAAATTCTAGTACGTTTGCCTGGAAAGTCCGGTTCATTTCAGGAGGTGTGAATGCTGCCCAAAAAAGCAAAACTCTGATCCGTCTGAAAGCCTTATTCTCAGTTCAGTTGAAGTGAACTTTGGTACGGTTCGAATGCATATGTGAACACCAAGTGGACTGGAGACCACTTCAAAAACAGGAAGTGGACAACAGTGCAGGGCATTCTGGGTAAATACAATCAGAGAGTCTAGCATTAGCAGGAGAAATGGCTCCATAGACAAAAAAGAAGTCCTACAACCATTAAAATCACTTTGTTTACATTTTGTGAAGACGTGTCATGTCTTCTTCAGAGGTTTTCCTGTAATTTCTTTCAATGGTTCTTGGTGCAGCGCCACCACAGGTGAGAAGCGGAACAGGTTTTTCTAAGGGTTTGATTAATTTGACACACTGCAGTGTAAAGCAAACTACACCAGCTGAATATGTAACAACTGTTGCAACTTTGGTCCCCAATCGAACTCCCTTAGCTCCCCTCCTCAGCTGCTTGGAAATAGAAAGTTAGTAATAACTCTCTGACAAGCACAAGTGTACCACAAAAACTCATATATATATAACCAAAGAAGTATGAGTTTTCATTATCTGTTGTTAAAAACAACAACAAGTATTACGGATTTCACAAAAGGCAGAGTGAGTTTTGCAGGCAGGGAGGTGAACAGGTTTCTCAAAACGATTGGTTCATTTGACTCATAGTTCATTTGAAAGTGAAATCATTTTAAAGAATCAGCTTTAACAAAAATGTCTCAATTTCAAATAGTTTCAAAACTCCTTCTATTTTTGCCAAAGCTGGAAGCTCTGAGTCTGACTTTTTTTCCACCAGGAACTATGGTTGATAAACAAGAGAAGACATTTCAGTGGGAGGCCGCTAAATGTCTTGTTGTGAAATTTAAAAGGGCAAGAAACATCTGCAACGGGAGGCGGCCAAATGACTAATCCCTGACATGGAACACTTCACCCCGAGTCATACTGAGCTGTTAAAACTTATCTGTACAGCTCCACACTGATCCTCCCAATGGTAAAACCTCTCTGAAGGAGGACAGACGGACTTATCAGCGATAACCAGCACCGAAAAATAAAACAGAAAGAACAGCTATTTTTCCTCTGGTACCTTTTACAAAACTAAGATTAACATCATGGAGTCTAGAGACAATATGGAGACATCGGCATAATTTCAGAAGGGAAGAAAGGAGCAAGGAGTCAAATTACTGCCCAGCTTTTTTCTTTTTTACAATCTATGTGGGAGAAATATGATACAATCTCTCTGGATTAGAATTTAGAAAAAAAGAACAGGTTCAAAACTTAGTTTTCAATATATTTCAGTCTGTGGTTGATTGTTTTCACGTTTCACAGGATGAGTAATTTACAGCAGAAGGCTGAACAAAAAAATAGAACCCACCGACAGTGTAATCTACGTTTAGTGTAGATAAACTAAAGTATTGCAGAAAAGTAGGGCTGGACGATATGGCTGAAAAACTTAAATATAAGCGCTTCATTTCAGTCAATGTCAATAATTATTTATTAGTTTTTTTGTTTGTTCTGAATATGTGAAATACTGCCAAATCGTTGGTATGACTATTCCTGTTTTATCTGCAGTTTTCTCTCAATAGTCAATTTTTACTTTTAAGCCGTTATTGTGGAATTTTAAACTGCTGCTGTGCCAGTTATTCAAAGAGTCGTTGCTAGGTAACCAAAGAATGAGTGAGTTGCTAGGTAACCAAAGAATGAGTGAGTTGCTAGGTAACCAAAGAGTGAGTGAGTTGATTCCACCAGCCTTGCTAAGCCGTCTTTCCTCTGCCTACATTCCCCAGAATGCACTGCGGTTCTGAATCAGTGTTGAGTGAAAATTCTACATATTGAATAATCTATCAAACATATTGATCAGCTGTATATCGTAATCTATATTATTGATTTATTGTTTAGGTCTAGTTGAAAGTAATCTCTAGGATCCATAAGAATGATCTCATATCTTTTCAGAGTAAGTTAGAAACACTTGAACTTGTATGCTTTAAAGAGAATTAGTAGGACGATTAAATGTAATTAAAAGCCAGATCATCCAGATGAAAATAAGGTCTCTTTATGTTGTCTTAAAGACTTATGAAGGTAAGGTCACAGTATGCCATTCAAAAGTTCAAATAAAATCCAGAGAAGGCAAGCAAAACCGAGCCTGTTTGAATGAGTCCCAGATCCAAACATCTGCAACACGTAATTTCTCCCTGACAACACTAAACCTTCAGGTGTGGGAGGAAACCCCCCATCCTGAGCGTGACTTCATGCTTGAGGAATGCCAGAGGTAAAATGAGGTAGAGTCTGATCCTTAGCATGACTGGAGAATATTGTGTAAAACAAACAGAGCTCAGCACAGGCACTTCTGGAAGAAAGTTTGAGACTTTCAGTCTGTCGAGCTGGGGCCAGCGTTTCACCTCAGCTGGGTACCGAAAATACCTGTTCTCCAGACTTTATGTCAGCATCATAAAACTCCCTTTGTGCTGCCCGGGCTGTAAACCTCCATGCAGCAGTTTTCTGCACTCTTATATCTCTGTAGGCCAAATGCCAGTTACTCTTTTTCACACACTGTAAAACTAAAGCATCAACATGTGAGCAGGCATTAGTTTAAGGTTCATTCACACCAGCCCTGTTTAGAACTCTTTATTTGAAATCCAGTCCATTTGTCTAGAAAGTCTGGTTCGTTTGGGGACGTATGAACCACAAAAGTGAACTGTGGTTTGCCCAAAAACATTGGTCTCGGTCCGTTGAAGTGAACTCTGGTGCGGTTCAAATGCATATGAGAACACCAAGTGGACTGGAGACCATTCCAAAAGCAGGAAGTGGACTACAGCACAGTGCATTCTGGGTAAATGCAACCAAAACAAGCATGAATCTAGTGCTAGCGGAAGAAATGACTTGTCCTTACCAAAATGTGAAATGTTGCTATTTTGGTTCCCAATCAAACCAAATCTACCTATTAGATGAGACAACACCATTTTCAGCTGCTGTGGTTCGCTTTTACACTGCACTGTGAAAACGAGCCACAGAGCCAAACTAATTGAAAAACCTATTCCCCTCCTCGCCTGTGGGGGCGCTGCACCAAGAACCACTGAAGGAAATTACACAAAAGCCTCTGAAGAAGACACTGAACCAAACTTCTTTCTTCACAAAATGTAAACAAAAATGGAGTAGCGCCAGATTTCTGCGGTTGTAGGATTTTTCTTTTCTCTTTGGTAAAAGACCACAAGCCATTTCTCCCATTTGCACACGTTTGTTTTGCCTGTATTTACCCAGAAAGCCCCGTGCTATCGTCCACTTCCTGCTTATGGTCTGCTTTACGTTCACATATGCCTCCGAACTGCACCAGAATTCATTTCAACCAAACTGAGACCAAGGTTTGTAGGCAAACCAGAGTTTAGTTGTTTTTGGTCCACAGAGTTTGATTGCACATTCAAAGCTCCTCAAACGTACAAGGCTTTATAGACAAACAAACTAGTTTGATTAAAGTGGACTAACCAGGTAAGGTGTGAATGAACCCTATGAGTTCAAAGACTTGGTTTAACCTCCTAAGATGTCACACTTCTGGGAATCAGCATTAAGGACTATAGAGAATTTTGGACAATTGCAGGAAATATCTGGAAGTCAGAGAGGTGACAAGTAAGTCAACATGACCTGCAACAAACTCCACCCACCTGGAGCTCCTTCATGACCAACACAAACAGTTTGTAAACGCGGCTCCATCCCTGTCAAGTCAGCGCGTAGGAATGAAAGACGGCTGCACAGGAAGCCGGCTACGGCTCATCTGGTGACCATTCCCTGACCCTGCCCTAACAGCTGGAGGGGTTAGCTCTCCCAGGAAAGGTTTTCTAGTTCATGCTTAGCTCAGCTCAGAGATCTCGAGGTGTTTTTGGCCTCCAAAAACAAAAGGAAGTCCACTGGGTTTTCCAGAGGGAAAATAAGCACTTCACGGAGAAGGAGGACTCCCTGTTTATACTCGGCTGCCAAAAGGAAAAGCGTGTCAGGAGGACTAAATACCAGATATAGAAATCTGAGATAAGGCATCTCGTCATGAATAGTACGCACGTAATATCAGACTTCCTTTCTCACTACAAAAAAACAACCAGACAAAAATAGTTTGGAAGTTTCTGCAACAATAAAAACAATAAAATACAGTTTTAATTTATGGCTATGACTTTCAGATTCAGTCTATCTTGATCCTGACAATTCTGCTTTTCTCCCATTGTTCCTCACACGTTTGGAGGATTATACTGTCATTGTGAGGTACAAGAATCAGACAAAAAATGTTTTTTAAAAACAGTCCAAAGAAAATTTAAAATATCTTCTGAAAGTCTGGAGGACTTGTTTTTTTATTATTATTTAAGATCACTTTAAAACATTACAAGAATGTCTAAATCCTCAGAAGCAAAATAAAAAGTGAAAATCTGGGTGATAAAAACTTTTTCACTGCACTATAAGCTAATAAATAACCTGCAGTAAATAAATATAATAGTCTCTGGATAGACGTGGTTCTGCTTATTATGACAGCTTGATTATAAAATGACATATTTAGCCTGGTATTTAAAATGTTCCATTGTAAGAACAATATATCTGTAATAATTTTACCCTGATTACAAATAAAAAGTCTTCAACATGGTGGTCATGCAGTAAATAAATATAATGTTCTTAAACTGTAAATGTTAAATGTTTTGGCAGCTATGTTCAGGTTCAACACAGACCTGATTAATACCAGACCTGCAGAAGCAAGAAATCATTTAATTCAGGGGTGTCCAAGCATTTTGTCACGTGGGACAAAATCGTTGTCCCAAGTCCACATCCAAAACATCAAAAGTATTTTTCATTTTTGCTGTATTAAAAGAAAAGCATCTGGTTTTCACTTTCCTTGGGTTCACAAATTTAATATCAGTACAGGAACAGGATTTGGGTCGCATTCTTTAAAAATGCTTTCTGTGATTTGTATGCAGCGCAGTTGGGTTTTCAGTAAAAGTTTCTGAATAAACTCTACTTACCATAAAAGCTTGGTTATAAAAAGACAAATACTTTGTGCTGCATTTTACATTTTAAGAAAATTGTGTTGCTAATAATTATACTCTGATTAAAGTTGAGCACAGTTGGTGGAATCAACTGACTCTGTCACTCTTTGGTTACTTAGTAACTCTCTCACTCTTTTTGGTTGCTTAGCAACGACCTGTTGAGTAACTGGCGCAGCAGCAGTTTTAGGTTTTGCCACAATACCTCAATACCTACTTAAAATAAAATAAAAAAACAATGACATGGAGTGAAAACTGTTAATAAAACAGGAAAGGTCGTGCCACCAGTTATTTATATTTACAACAAAAAGCTAATCAGTAATTATCAAGATTGAGAATTATGAATATCAACTGACATGAACTGATTGTATTGTGATACATTTTTCAGTTCAACCCTAACTGAACATTATAGTTTTAACTGATTTGAAATGCATTTAAAGCACTACAAACCAATCCCCAGTTAAAGACAGTGTTTATGATTCCACAGTAAGAAACAAAATGAAACAAAATCCTGCCACATAATTACCCCAAAACATCTTGAATATCCTCATAAAATAACTCTGTGAACTGGCAAGACAAAAGTCATTTTAACACCTGAACATGAACATAAAATACGAGATCATTGCGTGAAAATTGCAAAGTGAGATAAAGTAGACAGAATTTATGATGTGCAAAAACAAAAACGTTTCACTGCCCCTGAGAATCTGGTAATAAAGAGCATATTTAGCTTCTGGCCTCTGAACGGCTCTGTGTGTCTCCACCTGAGGTGATAAGGTTCATTCTGTGCTCCGAGTTGGCCGGGATTCAACCGAGCAAAGCAAGCTCCTCTCATTAGAAAGAACAAGTCATTAGAGCACAAGGTCAGACTCTGTCCCCGTCTAGACACATTCAAATTTTATAGCTTGATACCGGGTCTCTTGAGAAGCCCAGAAGCCAGCTATTACACCTTTCCAACAGTGGATGAGTAGCTTATTCTGCTTGCAACATTTTAGTTTTTTTCTTCACCGTGTGGTTCAAGGGAGTTGATGAAATTCAGGGAAGGGTTGCGAAACAACACTGCAAGTAAAGGAAGTACTATTTGAACTCCAGGAGACCAGAATCTACTAACCTGTAAGCTCCAGAAGGAAAATGCTGGAAGATTCAGAAAGTAACATTTGTTTTCTTAGACAGTAACATTTAAAATAATGGGCCACGATTAAGCTTTGACCTAAACCAGTTAACAGCTTTATCTGTAAGGTCCAAGAGAAGAAACTGATAAATTCCAGAAAGTGACTTTTAAGTTTCAGAAAAACTAAAGTTTAAATCAGTGTTTTCCTAAGGGGAAAAAAATGATAGCAAAATGTAGACTTATTTCATGTGACTGAGGTCAAACTGTTGTGTTCACAGCCAAACAGACTTTAAAAAGAACTGGAAGAACTTCCACTAACCCGCTAAAAGAGGAACTAATTTTTCACTTAGCTCTTCAGCTCTTTTGTTCTTCTGAAAAACATTAGCTTCCTCTAAATTAACTTTTCCAAATAAATTATAAAGTGTTAATTTAATTGGCTGTGTTATAAACTTTAAATCTATAAGAAATGACAAAAATATGCTATAAGGACATGAATCATGTAAACTCCAAAACACACAAACAAAAAGCAAAAAACAAAACAAACAAAAAAAAAATGCTGGAAACGAGAAATCCTGCAATTACATTAAACATAAGCAAACACCTACAACCAACAAAAGAAACTAGGGCTGCACCAAGGCAAACATTTGGACAGATGTCAATATCAAATGTAAATATTGATGTTATGACCAATAACCTCAGTTACTTTCCAGGAACAGTTATAAGTTTCACAGTGTTACAAAAGCATTTTAGAAAGTAAGTTACTTACCTGTATGTTTTTAAACCAACCTGCATAACACAGAAACTTCAGAAACTACAGTTTAGATTGTGGTAAATAACACTTTTGTAACAAAAGTTACAGAAAATTGTAGAAAATCAGAAAATATGAAAGAATTGGACATATTTCTAAAAAATATGAACCACTTTTTTTTGTTTCAGGTTGAGAAAAAGCTCCTCCTTCAGTTGCAGAGGTCAGAGTTCAAACAGAAACCAGCCTGCAGGATTAATGAGACACACATGTCTGACATGAAGAAACACATGGCAAAGCTGCAGATTTCCTCCATTCAGGGACACAAACCACCAATATCTGGAGGCAGTTCAGCCTGAATTAAAGCATCGGCTCTGCTTTTGTGTTGCTGTCGGAAAATGTAAATACCAGACGGATCTGTAGTTTATCAAACTAAGATGTTTTCTCATCTCTCTTTCAGACAGACAAGAGCAAGGGAGGGACCTCCACACTGCAAAAACACAAAACTTACCAAGTATTTTTGTGTAGTTTCTACTGCAAATGTCTTATTACAGTTGAAATAAAACACAACTAACTTACAAGTAACTTTTCAGCAAAATTGTTTAGAGAAAATAATTCCTTCACTGCAAAAAAGTAATTGAAAGTATTTCATTTCCCTTTGGGGTCAATAAAGTATTTTTGAATTGAACTGAACACAAAATCTTAGAAATTTTTGTCTAGTTTTTAGTGTAAATATTTTAGCACACTTCCATTTAAAATTAAATTAACATACAAAGAAGCTTTCAGTAAGTTTTAGTCAATAATTCCTTAATGTTGTGGAAAAAGTATTAGTTCAAAAGACTTTTCACTTTTAATATGGCAATAATGTCTGATTACAATGCAAGAAAATCCCATTAAAATTAATATTAAGGAACTACTGAATTAAAACAAGCTACTATGTTTTGCTGAAAAGTTCCTTGTAAGTTAGTTTTGTCTTAATTCAAGTGTATTAAGATATTTACACTAAAAATAGGTAAAGAATACTCGGTAAGATTTTTGTGTTTTTGATCCCAAAGGGAAATTAAATACTTTCAATTATTTTATTTTTTTTGTAGTGAAGGAATAAGATTTTGTGCTTTTGCAATGTTGATATTGTTTTAATCAGTTTAACTGGAAGATTATTTCACTTATAACAAGGGTGCGTTCACACTGCAGCCTGAAGTGACTCAATTCCGATTTTTTGGGAATTCCGATTTTTTGCCGGGCCGTTCACACTGCCAGTAAATGCGACCTGTATGCGTTCTGCAGTGTGAACGGGCAAACGACCTGAAAGTGTCCCGCATGCGCAGTAGAGGGCGCAATAACGTCAGCGTTCTAAGTGTTCTGCCAACCGCCATAACAAGAAGAAGTGCTCAGTGTTTACGGAAGTAAACATGGAGGCTAACGGTGGAGCTTAACTTGTGTATTTGAAGTTGTTGTCCAACTGGAGCAGCATATTAACAACTTAATCCTCATATAATCCGTCGTGGTTGTTGTTTGTCTTCCCACTTGCGCTTATCAGGACGCAGAATAGTGAGATCTGTTGAGAATCAGTGACGTTCAGTTCGGATGAATGCGACCTGGACGTTAGGTCGCATTTGAACCGGATACGTATCGGATATGGATCACATTCGAAAAAGAATCCAACCTGTACTGTTCACACTGCCATGAAAAGATCGGATACAGATCGCATTACGTCAAAAAAATCGGAATTGAGTCACTTCAGGCTGCAGTGTGAACGCACCCCAAGACATTTTATTTAAAAGTGCCAGTGAGAATAGTACTTTTTCATCAATATTAAGGATTTATTGACTTAAACAAGCTTGTATATCTTGCTAAATCAAGTGAACAAAGATATTTACACTTGAAACTAGACCAAAAATACTTGGTAAGATTTTGTGTTTTTGCAGTGCATCTCTCAGGTCCGTTCTCAGATTATTCCAAGTGCTTCGGTTCCTCTGCACACAACGGCGCTCTGCCTTAAAGCTTCAACCACAAAGGCTGCAGTGTACTCACAGCTGAAGTTGGAGGAGATGGAGTTGCCGGCCAGGAGGCTGTTGACGGTAATCTGATAGATGATGTGCAGCAGCAGGAAGGACATACTGGTGAAGCAGAGGGACTGCAGCAGACGCCCTGTGTGGCCTAAACAGGAAAGAGCAGCACAGTGAGTTCAACACGTTCATGCAAGAATTTCCTTTAAAAATATATATATATATATATATATATATATATATATATATATATATATATATATATATATATATGTGTGTGTGTGTGTGTGTGTTCTTGGTATTTCTCCGTTTTTAAACAGCAGTTTTTGAGGAATGCATTAAAAATGTGCAGCTGGTTTCTATTGATATAATGTGCTTTACACTGAGACGGCAGCAACTGGGAGGGATTTTACAGATAATCACAAAACATATCCTGGCAAAAAGCTGGCACGACTTAGAGAAACTAAATAAACATTCTGGTGGACCGCAAGGCCTTTACGTCTCTGATTCACTGTCAGAGAAGCAGAACCGCCTTTTATCCACCACTGATTTGGCTTCTGGTTTTAGTGACTGATGTCACCACTTGAGGTTTTATTTTTAAACACCTACACTGTAAAAACAACATTTCAACAAGCGTTTATTGTGCAGTTCCCAATGCAAATATCTTATAACTAACTTCCAAGTAACTTCAGCAAGATATAAGAGGTTGTTTTAAATCAATAATTTCTTATTAATTTAAAAACTACTAGTTCCACTGGTAGATTATATAACATAACAATATGGTTTCCCATGTTATGAGTGAAATAATCTGCCACACTCTTAGAAATGGCTGTAAATTTACAGCAGAATTCTAGCAGTAATACTGTTAATAGAAAATACAGTAGAATATTGTTAAATTGACGTCTTCTTCTGTTGTCACAATCTAGACTGACGACTGGCAGTAAACTACCGTAAAATGATTGTACAATACAGTTTTTTTTCTAGGCAAGACATTTTACATGTATTTGCATCTTAGAGAACCAGCATTTAAAGCTGCGGAGTCGTTTTCTTGAAGTTTTCGGCATTAGATGGCATAATATGCGATCAAAGCTAAGCCAAAATGTTTTTGTCTCTATACATACAATAAATAATTACATATCGGCTGCCTTTTTTTTCTTCATTAGTACGTCATGTTGATGACTGAAGCGTGTTATGATGACTTCAACATTTCTTTTGACAGGTTGGCAGAAGAAATGCTGTCCAGAATGTTTCTATAACCTGACCAATTTCTATAATGCCTAATGTCTGAGTTGTGTTCATGGTAATTATTTCGGACATTTTTATGCTTTATGTCAGTGTTTCTCAACTCCGGTCCTCACACCTCCCTGCTCTGCATGTTTTTGATGTGCCTCTATTCCAGAAATGGGGCAGAATCCAAAACAGCTCAGGTCAAACTGTGGACCATGTTGTCAGATATGTGCAGGTATGTTGTTATTCTAATGATCCTACTTCTTTGTAGAAACACTTTCTCATTGCCTTTGTTTGCTATCTGAATTTAGCTGTGCTGCTAAATATATTTAATATTTTTTATTATTCGTCTTCTTGTCATTATGTCAAAGATGCAAGCCAGTGTTGAACCCTTCCTCATTGCCGTGCAACCAGGACAGCCCTTCCTCCTGCATGTTGGTGAAAACAAGAGCAGCACCAAAGACACTTCACCATCAGTGATCACAAGATCATCCAACGTAGCTTTTGATGAACTTTCAAAGCACACTTCACCTTCAGTGCAAAGTACCATGAATTCCTCTACAACTTCTGTAAATTAATCCAGCCTGCAGTTTTCAACATTGATGTGACTTGCACGACAATTGAGGAGTTTAAGATCCTTGCTTTTACTTTACCTGACAGAGTGGACACTATTTATTATGATGATCATTTAAATGCATACTGTATCAATAAGGATTTGTTTTATGTTCTTCCAATTAAGGACTTGGTTTATTACAGTCCCTGTGGCAAGCAGTTTTCTGCATGGTCAGCATTGAAGGCCATATTGTCTTTGAGAGGGTCCAGCCAACATTCCAGACAGCACAGTGTTGTCCATCTTCTTCATCTTCAGCCTCCAATGAGGCAGCCAAGACTTTGGTTCATTCAACGGTAAAACCATTCCTATAATTTTTTTTACAATGAGCAAAATACAATGACATGGTTTTAAAGCAAGTTATGATTAACATTTGACAAAGTTGATGCTTTCTCTTTACATAATTAAAAACGGCTTTATATATTGTACCTGCTGTCTTCAGAATGCCACACTATTTATATTCTCAGGAATTCCCATTTTTGATTTAGTTTTTTAGTCGCTTCATTGGGATTAACCCAGAAAGAGGCACAAAAGCCGGTCATGGGAAGATGGTATCCAAAAAGACAGGAAAGAAAAGGCAGATGGTCAATGTTCAGGTTTCCACCTTCATCAAAAACCTGAAGGACTTTGAGTGGCATCTCATTCAGGTTAGTTGTTCTTTTCTTTGAAATCTTTCTGTTTCCATGTTATTTAGGATCTAAATTGTATTGTCTTTTCTTTTTCCATGTTGGATGGTGCCTTCATCTGCATCTAATAAAGTAAGTGTCACTTGGACTCTTGAAAACCATTAATAGTTCACATCTTAAAACCCTGTTAATACTAGAATTCCACATTATTTCAGCCATGTTGAATTTTAGATTTTGGAAGTCATTTTTCTTCGATTTGTTTAGTGATACCCAAAGCATGGATATTTATTTTAGGAACTGTGTTTTTATGTTCATAAGATTGTAGAAATTAATGAGTTAAACCCAGTTTATGTAGCTGTAAACTGAAAGTCTTCAATTTTTATTCCAGTGTTGGTGAAACTATATATGGACTTTGAAGGCCTATTTTTTACCAGTTCTCTGAGGAATGGTTTTGTGTTATTTGTTTTGAATGTTTGAACATACTGGAAATATATATCTGGTTTGAGGCATAGTGATGCCTTTAAATAAAAAAAAATCTGTTCTGAAGGTTACTTATCGCATCCTCTTTTGTGTTATGTGAAATTTTACGGTGGCCGACCGTAAAATTTCCGTTCTTTCGGAAGAACAGTAAAATACTGGCAGCTATAGACGCCAAAAGTTTACCATTCTTTCACAGTATCTGTACCGTACTTCCATTGACAGTAATATACTGTCAGGATTAATTACGGTACAGCTATTGTGCATTTACATTAAACTTCTGGCGTCCATAGCTGCCAGTATTTGACTGTACATTTATAGGATTATTTCTTAGAGTGCAGTGGAACCAGAATTTCAACAAAAAAAAATCAGTACTAATGAATTATGGACTGAAAACAAGCTTCATTTCTTGCTGCTAAGTTACTTAAAAGGCATTTTTGTCTAGTTTCTAGTGTAAATATCTCATCAGACTTGAATTGAGACAAAGCTAACTTGCAAGTAACTTTTAAGAAATTATTTAGAGAAAAATAATTTCTTAATATTGATGGAAAAAGTACCAACTACATTGGAAGACAATTTTTCTTATAACAAGACATTTTCCCCCAAGCTATAAGTGAAGTAATCTGCCATAGGAACTTGCATTTTCTCATCAATATTAAACATTTATTGACTTAAAACAAACTTTTATATCTTGCTGAAAAGTTACCTGGAAGTTAGTTTTGTCCTATTTCAAGTGTAATAAGATATTTCCACTAGAAACCTGACCAGAAATACTTGGTAAGTTTCTGTATTTCTGTAGTGTAAATATGTTGAATGACTTTGTTTCTTCCCTGATTACTGCAGGTAAAGAACGTGGGGGAGGGAGCCGCCACAGCTGCTCAACACATGGCTGCTTTATGGTGCACCTACAGGTATTTGGGATAATTTCAGGATAATTCCCGAGCAGAGAGCCGTTCAAACTAAATTAAAAGTTCATTTATGTTAATATTTTTTGATAATTCTAAAGAAGTTTCAGCCGTCTGTTTGAGCTGATGATTTACCCTGATTAGATGATCGTACATATCTGCTCTCTGCGATTCAGCGGTGAATTACGTGGCACTGTTTTCTTCTCATTAAGTTTACAGCATCCGCATGGCGGAGTTTTACTGTGCTGCTGTGCAATATCCTGAGTAAATGGAGGCTCCACCGCTGAGCACAGCTTCCAGAAACTCTACAAACCTACAGAGAAACATTCCAAAAATCACATTTACAGAGTTCAGAGGTACTGAGGGAAGGAGGGATGGATGGATGAACAGATGGATGGATGGATGGATGATTGGATGGATGAAAAGATGATTGGATGGATGAAATGATGGATGGATGGACTGATGGGCACCATTTTCCCATTTTATTTCTGATTTCCATCACATTTAGTGAAACCAGTAAAATCTGAGTCTTTGTTGATTTCTAAATCCATTCCAGCGCCTCTGGGCTCGTTTCTGCTCCATCTTTCCTTGCAGCTTCAGAACAGTTTTGGTTCTGTGTCCGGCGCTCTGGTTTCCCCTGAGAAGACGTTTTATAAGCTTCCTAACAGAAGCCATTGTTAAGTTGCTCCTCCTCCATCATCACACTGAGAACTCCTTCAGTTGACAGCACTCAAGCCTAATATAACTCCAAAGTCTTCAGGGAAATAAATGGGTTTGAATGTAATTTGTCTCAAATTAAAAATTCTGTCCCAGGCTTAACAAAGTGGAGAAAAAGGTGCTGTTAATGTCAGAAAAGTTTAACAAACAGGATTTAAAAAGAAAACCTGGGGTAAGCATAAACACAATAAATCCACAAAAACATTCATCAAAAATATACACAGGAAAGCTTCTCTTAGTGAATCAGTCATGTTGGTATTCATTTAACAAGGCACATGATGCCTCATGTAAGGCTCTTAAAAGTGTATTAGAGTAATAGTTCACATTTTGTTCCTCTCAAATAAGAATTAAATACCTTGAAGCCAAATAGCACAGTTAAAACCAGAGTTAATATCCAAACAAGTTGTCTCTAAAGCCTCAGAAACTGACACGTCCTGGAGGGCAAACTGCACTGTTGTGGCTGTTTAAAGGACAACTTTAAATTTAATGAATTATTCATGCCAAACATCTGGTTTAAATTAACCCAAGAGATTTGACTGCTGCTCGTCCTTTAGGATCGGCAGGCGAAATGAAACAGACCATCAAAACGCAGCATTAAATTCACTTAAATCCCAAAATAATTGAAACAGAGTGGGCTGTGTCTTCATTTCTTACTTTTTTATAATGCTGTTTACAGCCAAAATATAGGGAAACAAAAACAATACCCAGTAAATTTTGATACTAAGGATTTTAAAGCTCAGAAATAATTAATTAAAAGTAACTTTTGTGGAAAAATAGGAGTAGTTTTACTACACTGTACCTTTTACTTTTACTTGAGTAATGTTATTATGAAGTAAAAATTATTGCTACTCTTACTTGTGCAACATTTCCAGACACTTTACCCACTGCCAGTAACAAGTTTTAACCAAAAATGTATGAAACACAGAAAAACACCTACAATTTATGTTGAAGTGAGACCTCTTGTTGATACACAAGCTTTGTTTTTTAAACGTTATTTTCCATCTTCTGGGCCAGTTGTTTCTTTTTTGTGTGTTTTTATGATGTAAAGCAACTTGGAACTGCCGTGTAGCTGAAATGTGCTCACAACATGATTGATTGATTGATTGATTGATTGATTATAGGTGAAAAAAAATACACTACATGTTATCAGTATGTGCATTTTCTACTGTAAGCATTAGTTTCATATGTTTTATTTGGAAATGTGTCTCTTCTTCTGTTTTGACTTATTTTGTAATTATGCTATTGTATAAATATTTTTTTTTTTCGTTTTAGTCTTTAAAATGCCAGACTTAAAATATCAATACTACATCAACAGTAGAGACAAGCGAAAATCACACAGGATTTAAATGTCTGAACAAACAGCCACTCCTTGAAAACCACAATTGGTTTTGGGAGAAAATAAAAACTAGAAGATATGAATTTACAAATCCTGACATTTCAACTAATATTGCAGTCTATGGGCGGGATCCTCTCTCTGTTCTGGTGGGATTTATGGAGCTAAATTGGTGCCATAAAGTTTGTTTAAAGGTGATCTATTAACAGCTCTGTCACTTTAAATCCAAATAAGGTGATGCTGGACACGCCTGCCAATTCTACGTTTACACTCTCACGTGAAAAAGGTGGCAAACAGATACACATGTTACGGAGTAAAGCTTCTTTTCAAACAAGATGGAGGCTCGTATTTCTTTTACTGAACCTTTCTGTTCAGTATTTATTGAAGAGAAAAAGAATGGCGTCAGCTGATAACGGGCAACAGCTGTTTATAACCAATAGCAATCAAAAGTCAACAAAGCAAGATAGTGACAAAACAGTAACAGATCCTTAAGCATTCTTCAAAATAAAAGACTTCCTCTATTCAAATAAATCATGTCTTGCACTTAAATATATTTCACTTCACCTTTGTAATTATATACAATCATGTTCAATACAATTAATAATAATCATCATGTAAATTATGCTTAACATATAATTGTAAATCAGTCACTTATCATGCAAATATACCGAACAACACAAGTGTAAAAAAGTCACAACAACGCAGTTATACAACTGTACATCTTTAAAAAGCATTAGTAGAGCCTTCTGCACAACCAATAAGAATGTAGTAACTGTCTTCTGGACGGTTAAGCCAACAACTAAACACTAGTCTTTTCCAGCAGCCATTGTACAGTACATGCAGAAGTAAAACTAGCCCAACAAACTTGCTGGACCTCCGCATGGGTTGCTAGGTAACGGGATGGGCTCGGCTGGGGTTGATGGATAACGGCACAGTGTGACTTAACAATTAGAAGGTTTTTGAAATGGCAAATTTTCCAGACACCAAAATACATTAAGTTATTGCCAAAAAAAACTTGAGCATTTTTTAAAACACTGTTTACAGAAGCAGTAGAAATGGAAGTATAAAAACAGGTAAAAAGAGAATTTTACATTATAGGTCCACAGAAGAAACGTATAGTTTTAGGATATTTTCAAAGCTGTGAATGACAGTTGAAATTTGAAACGGAAGACATAAATATTTTCCAGATTTATTTATTTATTTTATGGTTTCAACAATAGTTTCAATGGTTTTATCCAAGTTGAAGATTTTTGAGCCCAATTTTATGGCCTCACTTTAACTCCACAGAGATTTGACAGAAAAGAAAACCACAATTCCCACGGAAATAAAAGACAAAATAAGCCATGTGCAGCTTCAATACTACAAAAAAATCCTTTAATCTGTGGTGATTATAACAAGAGATTATAGTTTTTAAAAACAAATATTTTGCTAAAATCCAGAGTTTATTGTGTAAGGCTGACATCACAGCCATTTCCAGTCAGAGGTGTTTCCCCGAGTGTGGTCCTGTTTGCTATACCTTCCTCACAGCGGCGTCTGTCATCCTGCGGGCCGTCCCTGATGACAGACAGCTGAGCCAGAGACAGATGGGATACAAGTCCGGACCGGCTGAACCCGATCAGTATGTCACGCTTTCCGACGCTCTGGGTGTTTTACTGCTGCTGTTTTTGTGATCTGGACTGGGCTGGTAAATCACTTCCACAATAAATACATCTAATAAAAATAAACGTAAAGGGGAAATGTAGTCTACCTCAGGCTAATCGTGTTGAATAGAAAACAAAAGACAATGTTTTTTATTGTATGACATGAGGTGAACCACAGAGTATTTATAATAGTTTTACAACACTGTTTTTCTGAGTGACTTTTCCTTTGTGGCTTGGCTTACAAAACTCTGCTCTCAAAATTCATCCTTATTTAAATGTGTCATACCTCTTCATTTTGATCAAGCAAAGAGTTTTTTGGATAATTGAGAATTTTAAAAAATTAAAAAATTAAATTAATTTCTCTTTGGGATCAATAAAACTTTTTTGAATTGAATTTGAAATTATTACTTAATTCTCCCAATATAACAACCTTATTCTAGTAATATTACTTTACTGCCGTATGACTTTATTCTTGTAACTAAATAAAAAAATATCTTGCCCTAATATTCTGTTGTAACTGACTTGATTTTAAAGTCCAAATAAGTAGAAGAAGTTGCAAAACATGCTTGCCAAACAAGATGGCCGCCTTGGGCGTGGTGACATCACTGAACTATGGAAACCCAAGGAGCGCATTGGTGGGAAAATAAATAAATAAATAAATAAATAAATAAATAAATAAATAAATAAATATTAATCCAAAAATTAACTCTTAAAAAAAAATATACCGTCCAGTATTACTGTAGAATAGTAGTGGCATTCTTAATCTTGTTTATGTAACAGAGTTTTATTTTAACAATATTCTAGATGTGAAGTTTGTCAAAATTTGTTTATCTTTTCTTTGAATTTATTTTGTTTAGTCAACAAGTTGTTTCTCCAGACATTTATTGGTGTGTTCAGTTCTGCTACGCTGATCTTGGCAGTTGGTGGTTACCATAGCAACCAGTAACTGGTAGCTCCTCCCCCATTTTTTCCTGTTGCCGTCGGTAACTGCGGCATGTATTAGGATCAGCTCTGTATTTTCTTTATAAATATTATATTTTAGACAAATTTAATCATATGCAGTGTTTCATGAGTAATTTTGCTATGTTTCTGACATGTTTTTAACTGTTGTGCATTTTAGCTGTTTAATTTTAAAACTGCTAACTGTTGTTAACTGTTATTAACTACTCACTGGGAATTAATGCTTTGTAGTTTGTTTAGGATTATTTATTGTATTTTATTTAATGTATAGAGGCAGAAGCTGGTGAACTGATGTTAACCACAAACTTTATTTCCTGTTTTTGTTAGAGTAAATACGGTGAAGCTCAGTGTGTCTGTCGTGAAGTCAACCTATTGAAGCTGAGACGAAGGGTTACACCAGGGGTCCCCAAACTACGGCCCGCGGGCCGGATCCGGCCCGCCTCCGCATTTGGTCCGGCCCCCAGAACAATTCCAGAGAGATTTTTTTTTTCATATATGTGTATTTGTATTTGATAATAAAGTTGGACTTTTGCAATAAAATGTTCCTTAGTTATAAATTAAGGAACATGCTAGTAACAACGAAAGCTGTTNTTCCCAATTGATGGCGGTTTGTTGCTGGAGGACCTGGATGCATTGCACGGGCGACAGGAGGAGACTGTCAAAGTGGTGGAGCTGGTGGCATTATCTGAGCTGGTGAAGGTGTAGGACAGGGGTCCCCAAACTACGGCCCGCGGGCCGGATCCGGCCCGCCTCCGCATTTGGTCCGGCCCCCAGAACAATTCCAGAGAGATTTTTTTTTTCATATATGTGTATTTGTATTTGATAATAAAGTTGGACTTTTGCAATAAAATGTTCCTTAGTTATAAATTAAGGAACATGCTAGTAACAACGAAAGCTGTTACCAACAGCTTTAGTTAGTAACTATTTAATACACGCATATAACGTGACATTCTGTTCCAACCTTCTGCGGTCTGCGCCCCTACCTGGCAACCCCCAGAAAAAAAAATTCCTAAACCCGCCCCTCTCAAAGAGAGAACGGAATAATGGCGAAAAGATTAGGTAAGAGAAAAATTGATTCAGAATGCAGGGCATTTAAGCTGCAGTGGACAAACGATTATTTCTTTTTTCAATGCAAAGAAAAGGCTGTCTGTCTCATCTGTCAAGAAGCGGTGGCGGTATTCAAAGAATATAATCTGCGGCGACATTACGAATCCCGTCACAAAGACAAGTATGATAGCTTGCAAGGCCAAATGCGAGCAGACAAACTCTCAAAGCTAAAAACTGGACTGTTAACTCAGCAGAATGCATTTGTACGCCAAGCTCAGCTGAACCAGTCATCTGTTAGGGCCAGCTTTCGGGTTGCTCAACTGATAGCAAGCAGCGGTAAACCTTTTACTGATGGAGAGTTTGTCAAGAAATGCATGAACGCTGTCGTGGAGGAAGTGTGTCCCGAGAAGAAAGATGCATTTAATGTTGTGAGTCTATCAGCAAGTACAATCACCAGACGCATTGAAGAAATCGGAGGTAATATACATGCTCAGCTGCAGCAGAAGACGAAGGAATTTGAATTTTTTTCATTAGCACTGGATGAGAGCACGGACGTGCAGGACACCGTGCAGCTGCTCATTTTTATTCGTGGAGTTAGTGCAAACTTTGAGATGTGTGAGGAGCTGGCAGCCCTCCAAAGTCTCAAAGGGACTACAACTGGGGAGGATATTTTCGGCAAAGTGTACCAAACCATGGAAGAGTTGGACCTGGACTGGTCAAAGCTGGCTAGCATCACAACTGACGGGGCTCCTAGTATGGTGGGGATGTCTCGGGGTCTAATAGGACGCATGAACCGGGAGATGAAAGAACGAGGTCTCACCGCCCCGCTACAAATCCACTGCCTAATTCACCAGCAAGCACTGTGCTGCAAAGTGTTGACGTGGGATTCTGTCATGAAAGTTGTGGTATCATGCATAAACTTTATCAGAGCAAAAGGACTTAAACACAGGCAGTTCCAAGAATTCCTGTCTGAACTGGATTCTGCGCACGGAGATGTGCTGTACTACACCGAGGTCCGATGGCTGAGCCGGGGCAGAGTTTTGAGGCGTTTTTACGAGCTGCTACCTAAAATTAACGCATTTCTTAATTCACAAAACAAAACGGTGCCAGAGCTGATCGACCCAGAATGGAAATGGCACCTCGCATTTTTAACAGACATAACAGAAATGCTGAACAGCTTTAACTTGCAGCTACAAGGCCAGGGGAAACTCATTTGCGAAATGTATTCCCACATAAAAGCATTTGAGGTGAAACTAGAGCTGCTTTTGGGACAAGTGAAAAAGCACAGCTTCGTCCATCTCCCTGCTACACAAAACTTCTCTGCAGAGAACCCAGCGGTCCCGTTTCCAGTTGAAAAGTGTGTGGAAGCACTGAAAATGCTGAAGGCGGAGTTCAGTGTGCGATTCCGTGAACTACATGTTTATGCAAAAGAAATCCGTCTTTTCCAGAACCCCTTTGTTGCCGACATTGATGAAGCCCCGCCTTCTTATCAGTTTGAGTTGGCCGAGTTACAGAACTGTGATGTTCTGAAAGACGCGTTCAAGCCCAACAGTCTCATTGACTTCTATGCCGCCCTCCCAAACGACACGTACCCTAACATCAGAAAACACGCAATGAAGATGTCCACACTTTTTGGCAGCACCTATATCTGCGAGCAAACCTTTTCACGCATGAAACTGCTGAAATCTCCAACAAGATCAAGATTGACAGATGAACATCTGCATCAGTGTTTGAGACTGGCAGTGACTGGAATGGAACCTGACATTCAACTTCTCACCAGCCAGATGCAGACCCATAGTTCACACTGATGAACATACAAAGGTAAGCTCACTTTTCTGACTTGAATTAGTCATTCTGACTATAAAAAATATAATCATAATAAAATCTACTGGGATAAAATCCATCTCCACAACCATACTGGTAGTGGTATTGGTTGTGCTTTGTAGGTGCTGCATCTCAGCCCACTTGCTTTGTGGTTTTCACAGGGAAGTTGATGAGAGAGAGAGCTGCAAATAGCGATGTCTACAAGCCTGCTGGAACCTACAAAAGGATTATAAGGAAGGAACACAGGAACTTTGAGAGCCTGCTCATATGAGCCATTTAAGTAAGAGATTCTGCTCTGACAACTAAGCTGAACTTGGACCTGTTATGATTGTGCACAGCACAACAGAAAGTTTATGTTAAATGCACTTTTTTTCTGTGAAGAACCCAGAGAGGGTTATTTGGTTATTTTTTATTTCATAAATAGTGTTATTTCCTGGATTTTTTTCTGTGAAGAACCCAGAGAATGTTATTTGATTGTGCTTTCTGGGAAACAATAAATTTTTACATTTAGGCACTCCTGCAATCGTCACACTTTTTCTGTTACAAACTGACTCCGGCCCCCCACCAGAGAAGGGAAACGTTATGTGGCCCTCACAGGAAAAAGTTTGGGGACCCCTGGGTTACACTATACATGCATAAAGCTCTGGGAAACTTAGGAGGCCACTTAAAATGATCAGTTTCTTTGATTTTACTCTTTATATGCATATGTTTGAGTAAAATGAACATTGTTCTTTTATTCTATGAACTACTGTCAACACATCTCTGAAATTCCAAGTAAAAATTCAGCATTTATTTGCAGAAAATGAGAAATGGTCAAAATAACGGAAAAGAAGCAGAGCTTTCAGACATCAAATAATGCAAAGAAAAGTTCATATTGATTTAGAAACAACAATACTAATCTTTTAACTCAGGTAGAGTTCAGACATCGATATTTGGTGGAAGAACTAGGAGATTTTCAAGGGAGTTCAGTGCAGCGGGCTCTTAATTTTTTACAGAGCTGCATATATGTCTGTGTATATTTATATACTTTTAACAGTTTTTTATCTTTGCGTAAACCTAAATTCCTTGCTGCTGTTACATCTTAATTTCCCCCAATTGTGGGACAATAAAATGATTTATTCTTTTCTAAAAAAACAAAAACAAAACAAACAAAATTACTATAAACTGACTATATGACTACTGATGTTTATGTTCAGCTATTCTTGAAGTCAACAGCTATTAGACAGGTGAGCATCCAGCTTTACTAGAAGCCTTTTCTCTTTAACTATTGATGAGGTTGTAAGTGGTCCACTTTCTCTCGTTTCTCTTCCTCCCTTTACTTCCTGCCTGTTATTTCAGCTGGAGACGCGGAGACGAACCTCGGACTGGATGCTGCTCCCTCCTCCTCCGCCAATATGGTTTTATGTATTATTAAACACTGCATGCGGTCTCCTCCAGAAACCCGTGTTATTGCTGTGGAAGTCTGGGAGGTGTGCTGTTTAGTATTTTGCGGTGGAGGTCCAGTGGCTGCAATCCCACATTTATCATCTGTGAGGAGAACAGTCACCTCAGTCACTTCTCAAAAACCGCAGAAGTCCATTGTGATTCATACTTCTGCAGCCGATGAATACCTCCAGCCCTGAAACGTTGATGTAGCAGCTTTAAAGACCAAAACGTTTAAGATCAACCCTTCACATGGACTGAATTAACTAATTGTGATCTTTAAATGTACACATTTATTGGATTTGCTAAATAAAACTAAACAGAAGAAGGAGAGAGCCCAAAGAGTCCGTTTTCATCAAGCAGACTTCAGATCTTGAGCTGTCGGATCGAAGCGTTTTTATCTGAGATCTGCCTGACAGCGGATCGTTTTTGTTATTACAGATGGACTCGTGCCTGGACTCACTAATATTACATTTCACGGGGCTAAACCGTGTGCCAAATCCAACCTCATCACAGGGAAATTCACGTCTCCTGCAGGAAAGGGCTGGTTCGCGTTACAGAGGACAACATTCAAACCAAATCTAAACATTTAAAGGGACCTATTATGCAAAATTCACCTTTTGAAAGTTTTTATTCTTCCATTTTGGGTCTCAACTGCTTCGAAAACAATAACCCACACATTTGTTTTTTTGACAGTACATGTTTCTTGGTGTGTGGGAAATAAGATGCTTGAAAATAATTCAGATTGTTAAATAACATTCAAGAGGCGCAATGCCGTTACCTAGCAACCCCAGCAGAACTCCGACTGTCACCTAGCAACCAAGGTGGAGTCGCAGCTTATTTGGATTTAAAGTGACAAAGGGCCCTAAAAAAGCTGAAAGAACAGACCGTACTTAAATCTGATTATCTAAGAATGATTTTGTGCAAAAAAAATGCAACTAAAATGTTTTGTATCGACCATAAGTCAAGTTAAGTTTGTTTGTATACAGCATTTCAGCAACAAGGCAGTTCAAAGTTTGTTATAGAAACACAAAAGTTAAAAGTCATAAAAACATAATAGTGCCATCAATTAAGAAAGCAATAACAAACATATTTTATCAATGATCAAAATCATCAATACACATAAAATATTTTGGTCAATCTTCCAGTAATTGTGGGTAGAAAGCAACTTTAAACAGGTGGGTTTTTTTTTCTCAATCTAAAGGAACTCAGTGTTTCAGCTGTTTTGCAGTTTTCTGGACTTTTATTCCAGATTTGTGAAGCGTAAAAGCTGATTAGATCTATTCATACCTGTTCAAGGAAGCATAATAGGTCACCTTTAGAAACTCTGTGAAAACCTGGAAGCCTGAAGCAGACATGAAAAGCAGATCTTACCTTGCATTGTTGTGCTTGTCGGCTCTGGAAAGAGCGGAAGAAGCAGGAGATAGATGAGGTAGACGAGGGACAGGACATTGTACCTGAAGAGGCAAGCTGCAGAACGGAGCAAAACAAACGCAGAAAATTAGATCAGAACAAAGAAGAGTTGGCTGTGGTGATAAAACACCAGAACCTTCGAGTTGGACTGCTCCAAACACACACCAGGTTAATCATCTCATCACACAAAAAGAGGAAGCAAAAATAAAACTGGCACCAAATTTAGGACCTTACATTTATTTATGAATTATATTTTAAGTTAGCATCCTTTCTTTTGCGCATTAATATTCTGTAAAAGTGCTTCTTTGCACAAAATTTGATCTGTCTATTTAATCATTTGCATTAGTTTTTTGTCTTTATTGTTGCTGACTTTCTTAACTTTACAATGATGTATTTCAGCTTTTTCTCCTCTTCTAAAACAAATTATCTCAGATGTTTTTCTTAATCACCCCATTTGACAGAAAGGTACCCTTTTGCATATTTTTTCTTGCCTCTATGAAAACTCTATCCAGAATAGTAATCATTCTCATATTTAAATATTTCTGAGTTCATATTTGCAGCCTTCCATGTACAGTTGCTTAAAAACAAACAAAAACAAACCAGACAAGTGAAAAAATACCACATTTCATAAGTTAAATGTGTTTAACAGCTCAGATGTAAATTCAGAGAGAATAGTTTCTACATGTGCCGAAAGGTTCAAAAACTGCATAATTTACAGCCGTTGTTATTTTTATCCAGGTAATATATTTTCTGATATTCAAATTAATTTGGTTGCAAAGATTCAACTTAAAAACAATAAATTAAAGAAATCACTAAGGAGGCAAAACTTCTCAGGTGGGTTGAGGTTTCAGATTATGTATAATTTGTGATTATTTGTGAATATTCAAGGTGCAACATTACACAAAATCACGGTTTGGTATGTTTTCAGGAAGCTTCTATAAAGAAAAATAGAAAATATGTCATTTATTTCACATCAACCAGCAGCAAACTTCTTTTTTTAATTTCTGAAATTAAATTTACTAAAACTTAATTAAACGGAGAGTCTAATTTATTGTTTTTCAATAAATTAAAGTGTAAGCAGGCACAGATAGATTGCACAACCTGGAAACAGTCAATGTTAATGTTTAGATATTTTTAAATAAGACTGCTTATATTTGTGAAAAAGAACTTTGTTGTTGTTTTGACGTTTCGACAGCCGAATGGCCCAGCTGTACCTGAATGCAGCACGCTTTTGGAAGCAAAAATGCTTTCAAAACAGGAAGAATAAAAACATGTTGCTAAGACCAGCAAGATGTGGGGAGTTTAAAAACGGGAAAATCACAAGATTAAGTCAAAAAAGTATTTCTGTGTAGAAACTTTCATCTCAAATAAGCATTTGAGTTGGAAATACTGAGAGAATGTAGCCCAATAAAAGCAATAAATAAATCACATAAACTCTACAAAACTGATTGGCAAGACTGAGGCAGCTGCTTGTTTTCAATAAAAAAAGAAATTGTGGCATCAATAAAAGATTCAAGTTGACCTAATTGTTGTTTGATCCGCCGTTGCCTGAGCCTGTGCCCCCATCTGCACCGATTATTCTCCCAGAAGGAAAACAAAAACAAGCCAACCACAATCAGCAGCTCATCTAAAACCTTGTATTTATGTTTATGCAGGGGGAAAAAAAACTGCATTCATGAGTTTAAAAATCAACAAAAGAAGCACAGGATTATGTTTTACAGATGTGTAGCCATGAGTTATTTTATGAAACCGCTTCCACAAGGCAAATATTTAATGGAAAGAGTGAATTTAAGAGCGTGTGGTTGAGTTTCAGGCAGGATGAGGAACATTTGAGTGGAAATGTAACTGGATTCATGGATAAATGAAACCTGATCTGTGCACACAGAGCGAGTCATGATTTTAACGCCTAGATTAAATTAACAGGTTGAACCTAAAACTCTGTAGGTAAAAATATATATATTTGTCAAGATTAAGGTTTAATATTTATTAAATGGATTAAAATACATATTTGCAACTTAGATATAAATTGTTGTGCATATAAAAGTATCAAACATTTGCGACCAAAGAGTCATATAAGGAGAAAATGTCAAAACATGATTGAAAAAGGAGAAATTTGCAAATAAAAAGGGTTGAAAGCCTGAAAATCTAATAAAAACTTTTAAATGTAACATAAACCTTCAGTTCTACTAGCTGATATTTCACAGTTTTACACTCATTTTCTGCACCGGATCAATGTGGTGGCTGGTTGTAAAATGTCAAAGCAGTGAAAAGACAAAACACCCACAGACACACACACAAATACAGGAATTAAAAACCACCAATTAAGGCTTAACCAGGCTTTTTGTACCCGGAAAAGCAAAAGATTTTAACCAATTACTCTTTTCCATTAAAAATATGAATACTTTGTGTTTTATAAGCACATTTTTCAAAAAAAGTGGAGGTGTTTTTTTGGAGGGGTTGGGGAGGAGTTAGCTCAAACAGTCGTACACAGTGCTGCAAATATCAAATTATTCTTAAGGTAAATCAGAAAAGGTGATATTTAAATTAGCGAGTAAAGGTTGTTGGCATTCAGTTGGATTTTGGATGCACTTTGGTTCATCCTTTAACATCGGAGAATAATACAGTTTGTAGCAGAAAAACAAAACAAACATCTAAACATTCTGGATTGTAAAATAATTGACTAAAAAATTAAAATTATATTTAATTAAGTAATTAGATGTCATCTTTGTTTGATCAGACTGTGGAGAGAAAACATAAAATCACTCTGCACTTTGCATTTCTAAAATAATCACTTTCCAATTATGCAAATTGGCCTAGTTAAAGAAAGTGCTTGCAGATTTTAATGTGGACCTGGAAGTTTGACAGAAACACAGAGCCATTGAGATGGAAAGGATTATAGGAATCAATATGAAGGGTGGCAGAACAAGTCAGCTGAGTCTACAACTTGGATCAAAACAAAACGGGAAGCATCCTGGTGGAATAAGAAAGACGTCAAAAAAACTCAGAGCAATGTCTCTGGAAAATAATAATAAAAAAAAGAAACACACAGCAAAGATGAATGCGTAGAAACAGAAGCCAAAATGTAAGAAACAAACTGAAACAAATGTGATTTAGGTTCAGAAATACAAAAAACAAATGTTACACCTACACAGAAAAAAATCAGTGTTGAAGTGGATTGAAGAGAAGCAGCCATATGTTTGGGGACGACTGGATGAAAAAGGAAATGTGGTTTAAATATTTATTGGCCAAGGAGATGATCTAAGAAAGTTTGTTTTGGTTCCGCCCCAATGAAACACAAGATGTCTGCAGAAGGAAAATAAATCCCTGACGATTAAAGCTACATGTCAGGTAAGCGAGGTGGAGTCTGTGCCCACTGCAGCCAGTTTAAGTCAATTATTTTTTATTTACGTAGCTCCTGGTCATAACAAATATCATCCTTAAGAAACAAACTATGATGTGATTTGTTGCAGACTCGTTTGCATAATTCAGCTTGTGCAGGTGTTTAATTTCTAAAGCAAACAATTGCTTCATGGAGGCGTGGAGGTCTCCATGAAGTCGCTAAGGTTTTCTCTTCCTCTGCCGTTATTGCTAAAACTACAGGCAGTCTACAATTCCAAAACGATGCAGAAAATCAAAGACATCGTTCACAACTTCTTCTGTTTGCCGACTGAAATTCTACCTGATGCGATCCAAGTAAATGGGAGAAATCCCAGAGAGCGCACTGAAGTGAGATGAGAATTGAGCAAAATTGCGTAGGACGGCAATGGCCAGGGATTAATTTGCGACATCAATTTTTTAAAGATCGATTTGTGGGGCAAAAGTACCTTTAATTCATGATTTTGTTCTTTTTTTAATATCCAAGTTAAAGTTACCCTCAAATTGAGAGCGTTCAGCTGGTAAGTCCAAACATGGTTGGTTTAGAAATTTGTTTTATTTTGGATAACTACATATAATTAAATATATTAATCTCCATTTTAAACATTTATATACAAAAACATGGTCACACTATCAGTTTAATAAGATACAAAACATCAGAAGCGCTAATAATTAGTTTCAGTCTCTGGAAAATAAACAGGATTTGATATTTCAAGTCAGAATTCCAAATTTATGGGATATTCTAGTTTTCAACTGGGAACTAAAAAAAATCCAACTTCCCAGTATAAGGAGAACACGACATTAACACCCCTGGAATTAACAGAGTGCCAAATCTGACTGAGAAACAGCTTAGATATACTGAAGTGTACTTGAATGAAATCTGGTTATTTTTGTCAAAATTAATCAAATGTTTAAATTTTTCTCAGCCACAATGAAAATCCCTCAGGGCCCAAGATTTACACTGCAAAAACACTAAATCTTGGCAAGTAATTTTGGTTTAGTTTCTAATAGAAAAAGCTTAACACACTTGAAATAAGACAAAACTAACTTGCAAGTAGCTTTTCAGCAAGATATAGGAGCAAACTTATTTCAAGTGAACTAAGATATTTGCACTAGAAACTACATTAAAAGTACTTGGTAAGATTTTGTGTTTTTGCAGTGTAACATTTTCGATTCCAATTTTATACCTGAAAATTTTTATTGATTCCCATAAAATCCCATTTTTGAGGCAAACGCCTTAGCGAGGCAATGCCAGGATATTATTTCCCCTCCTAGCGATTTGATTAACAGCTACATAAAACCAGTGTGATGATTAAATGGTTTACAGTGTCGCCACGCTGCGCTGACTTCTAAAACAAAAACAAATCATGCATGAAAGCAAATGTTGCATGTTGGCTCTGGATTAAATTAGGACCCCTGCACATTACACTGTACAAACAGAGGCATAAAGGATGTGTTTTAGTCTCTGTGATGACAGCTACAACACTTTAGAGCAAACATGACTTCTAAAACGCATTAATTGATGTATTGATCCTCTATCCACCTCATTTCCTGAGTCCAGCGCCCATCTGTGCTGACTGCAGGTTTTTACCGGTTAAACAGCTCACATCTCCTCGTTGAGTGCCAATTAACACTTACAGAATCTACCACACCACATACATATATATATATTTTTTCTTCTCCCTGAATGACTCAAGCTGCACACTGGTACAAAATCATGGTTTCAATTACAGGTTAAACCTCAAAGCAAGCAGAAAATATGGCATAAACAGCGACAAGCCTTTGAACATTTTTTAGGTCAGGCGGCGAGGAAGGCAGCACACAGCGACTCTGTGTAGCATGTGGACACTCGGTCTGACCTCCTGAAATTCGTCTTTGCCATTATATCAACAAGCCCGGAGTTTACAACCAAGTCGGCAGCACGAGTTATCGTCGAAGTCGAGCTGAACTACTGAAAAATTACACTTAACTGCTGAAAATGGTGCTTTTATTTATCTTTG
Source organism: Poecilia formosa (assembly GCF_000485575.1). Taxonomy (NCBI): domain Eukaryota; kingdom Metazoa; phylum Chordata; class Actinopteri; order Cyprinodontiformes; family Poeciliidae; genus Poecilia; species Poecilia formosa. The sequence goes on along the minus strand of NW_006800095.1, from coordinate 36,147 downwards.
CGCAGTCAATGGAGCCATTCATTGACATTTGACTTGGCTCCGGCTTTTCCCTTGGTGCCGAAGTAAGTGCACCTCCTGCTTTTCTCCACGCTCAGATACAAGCCGAAGGAAAACTAACAAAAGTTTGATAAATGGCAGTAGGAGGGGTGCAATGTTTTTGCAAGTTGCAAACATCTGCAGATTATCTCCGAGATCGGTTTCAGTTGCGCAAGACGGCATGATATGCCAAACAGAGAAACCACTTAATGATTATTGTTTATCAGATTCCTTTTGTTTCTTTTTTAGAGGCAGGAAGTCAAGATTTTCTAGCTGGAATGCCGGAGGAGGGAGTGAGACACTTTTTTCTTTTGTCCAACAGCCTTCTGTCCTCCACCCTGCACATTTTTAATAAAAGTGGTACTAAACACAACGTCATCGCCGCCCATCTGCTTGTAGTTACAAATGTAAAGATGTTTGCATCCACTCTGTTTATTGTTTCTGATGGTAGGACTGTATTTAAAGGCCTCGCAGACACTTGACCGCAGCCTTCCTGACTATTTGGCCGTCCGCGCTATGACTCAACATCTGAGGATTTTTACACCGAGTATGAAAATAAACTATCGTTTCTTTCAGACATCAGATTACAGGAAAAAAAAAATTCCCATTCAATTCTGAATTTTGTCCTGTGGAGTTGAAGCTATTTTTACTGAAACGCAAAACCTAAACACATAAAAATCCAAAGCAAAGTCGCATTTGGAGTCAAGTGTTGTTAGGAGAAGAAGCCTACATACATGGAAAAAAAGCACATAAGGTTGGAAGATAAGGTGATCCGGTGCCAGTACAAACTGGGTACGGGGGAGATAACGCAGGAATCTACAAGTAATAAAGAGCATTCCACACCAAATGTTTCATCCACACATAAAAGCTGACAGTGACTTTCTTTAAAGTTAAGTTCAAAGAGTTTGGTCCAATCCAAAACCAGAATTTCTTTTTTAATGTAAGCAGTAAAAGGCTGAAGAAAAAGAAACAAAAGAAGAAAAACATCTAACATTTGGTGTCAAGAAAGAAAAAGATGACAAGACGAAGAAACAAACGAATGAGATAAAGGGAGGTAGGACACAAGGAAAGAAGAAAGGAAAGAAAGAAGGGCATAAGGTGGAGAGGTGGGTAAGTCGAGCACAAGACAGGAAGGGAAAGGAGGAAGGAAACAAGGAAGTAATAAAGGTACGGCAGGACAATAAATCAATATCAATATAAATCAGAACAGAAAGATGATCAATATAAAGTAATAATACAGATAGAATATTACTCCATATATTCACAGAGTTCTGATCCAAAACCGCATTGCATTCTGGGGGAATTAAAGATTCACTCTTTGGTTACCTAGCAACCCACTCATTCTTTGGTTGCCTAGCAACGACTTGTTGAGTAACTGCCAGCAGCAGCAGTTTAAGGTTTTGCCACTCTGCCTCATAACTGCTTAAAAATTTTAAAAAACAACAGCATGGAGTGAAAACTGTTTGGCAGCAATTCATATATTTAAATCAAAAAACTAATAAAAAAAATGATCAATGTCGACTGATTTGGGCATACCAATAAAAATAATACAATAAATAAGTTTTAATAAAAATATCAATACAAATATGGAAAATAAAAAAATTACCGGGAGAATAGTAATCTTATGGTAATAACCTAATTATTGTTATGAACTAATATGAAATGCTTACAGGTTTTTCAGCCATATTGTCCAGCCCTAAACGAAGATGACACACAAGGAGGTGAGGAAAGAAAGAAAGAAAGAAAGAAAGAAAGAAAGAAAGAAAGAAAGAAAGAAAGAAAGAAA
>NW_006800095.1:28740-34315 GCF_000485575.1 Poecilia formosa | reverse complement strand
AAACCCTTTGTGTGAGCTCCTTTAACACGCTAAACCAAAGGAATGCAAACCTCTGCTGTGAACATGTTCCTCAGTGATTCAATGCATGAAATTGAGATAAATGCATCAGTATAAGCTTGTGTTCCGAATACTAGTTGGCACTGCGTCGGATAGCGTACCCAGCCAGGTTTTCCGACTGACAATTAACACGCATTGAGTTTGAGTGTAGCATTTTTCCTACATTCAAGTTCTGACTTTGGAGCCAAGTTGAACACAGCATCAAAGAAAGAAAGAAAGAAAGAAAGAAAGAAAGAAAGAAAGAAAGAAAGAAAGAAAGAAAGAAAGAAAGAAAGAAAGAAAGAAAGAAAGAAAGTAGGTCAAATAGATGTGAATAAACTCTGGAAATGTATCAATATTTTCACGCTCTATTTATTTTTGTTTTCCCACAATAATCCAGACCTGAAGAATACTGAAACCAAATTCAGGACTTTTCCAGACTTTCTCAGACATTTCCATACAGCTTATTACATCAAAATATATATCATTTGGAAAACCCTACTATTTACAAAGTTCAAAATTTACAGTAAGCAATCAAATATCGCATGATGAAAACTTAATATGTGCCTTGCTGGAAAAACAATAACGATTAAAATAATTCTGTGTGACTGCTGTAATTAAAAATGTTTCAGAAGATTTAAATACAAACTTCTTCTTCCGAAGCATCTTTTCTTCTGTTTAATGAATCCCACTTTATCTCTATCACTGCTTTCTCTTTTTCTGCTGAACGTTTGACGACACGTCCCGCCTCAGATGAGACGTTTGGGGAAAGCGAACGCTCACAATTACGCTTTGCACTCCAAACTCTGCCGGTAAACACATAAACAGCGGCCTGTTTGATCAGGAAAACTGTAATTGTGAGACAGAGTGTGTGTTGGCTGAGGCGATTGTGTACACAACAGCGGCGCATTTTCAATGGAGGTGCTGTCAGACGGCCGACACGAAACACCGACTCTGTAACGTCAGCAGACAGCTCAGTCACTAGCGGCTGAAAAGCAGCAGTTTGCAACATACGCTGCACACATGAACGTATACAGAGACGGTAATGAAGGTGTCTGAAGCCACATGACAGCTGCTGGAGTTTCATTTTGTTTGTTTATGTAGCGCAGAAAGAAGAATAAATCATACAACAATAGTTCACTGCAAAAACACAGTATTTTTGGTCTGTCTTAGAGCTTGAATGATTAATCGCGATAATTTATTTTTAATAATCGTTAGCTAATTTAGTAATCGATTAACTGCTACAGACTCAAAACAAAAGATGAAAAAAAAAACCCAGCATATTCAGAGCAGTAAGTAAGCCAAAACGATACAATATATTTAAATTATCTATAAAAACACGTTTAACCTTAAACCCCTCAAGTGGCATAGATTTACCTTCACCCTTTTCAAACATGCAAAAGAAAGGCTATGTTATTGCATTTTAGGCAATAAAATGTTTATTTTCTTATTGAAAGAAATATTTTTAATGTATTTCTAATCATGTATTAAAAAAAAAAGAAAAATCTGTAGAATGTGCCAATTTTTTTATCCAATTAATCAATTAATCATCAGAATATTTGATTGCATAATTGATTGCTAACATAATCATTATTGCAGCCCCAGTCTGGTTTCTGTGTACACTGGAAATAAGACAAAACTAAAGTACAAGTAACTTTTCAGGAAGGCATAGCAGCTAATTTTAAGCCAATCATTCCTAAATATTGATGAAAAAGTACCAGTTCCACTGGCAGATTATTTCACCCAGGATGTGGGAAAAATGTTTTGTTGCAAGTGAAATAATCTGCCAGTGGAACTAGTACTTTTTCTAATTATTACTAAACAAAGTTACTTGCGAGTTAGTTTTATTTCAAGTGTACCATGATACCTTCACTATAAACTTCACCAAAAATAATTGGTACGGTTTTGTGTTTGCAAAAACTTTCATTTCAATCCTAATCTGCTTTGTCAGATTAGGACGAAGCTCTTCCTTTTTGAGCTCTTTCATGACATTTCCATAATCCTGCTCACAGCTGCAGAGCATGACAAGAGCTCATTGGCACTTTGAAGGAAAAAAAAACATAAAATATTAAAGGTATGTTTACGATAAAAGGGAAAGGCAATTCTTCTCTCCCCAACAACCGCATTATTAATTCATACCGTTAAAACGACTTTCCACGAATTAATGGAGACAACGCATGGACCCACAATTGCTTTTGGAAATAAAGGGCACGTCAGCCTGTCAAACGATGCATTACGGTTCCACTGAGTGGGTCTTATCTATAGAAAGCATGCTGTTAGCTTTAAAAGTGCCCCGGCGGCGGCGCACAGACACCGCGCTGGAACCTCAGTGGCAGCTTGGCGCTAATCATTCCTCACTTGTGGCGAACCACAGGATTACAGCAGTAAGTAAACTGCATTTAAGTTTACTCAAGCTACCGTACCGACTGCTTGGCACCCGCAGAAAATGTGTAATTTTTTTTTTACTGCAGTAGCAGAATCACGTATTTAACGTTTGAAACTTTAAATTCAAGCCCATTTGTGAAGTGAACAACGACTAATATAGCTAAGCCTGTCATAATAACCAATTAGTTGACTAATAAATGAAAGTGAGATTGATCATTTCCATTCTGAAAGTTATCATATTCCATTTAATTTATGGTTTCAATAGTAATTGCTTATTATTTCCACTGTATTTATTGATTTTGGTTGTTTTATTGTCAGTATTTAAAATGTCTTGCAGTTTCAGTGTTTTCTTTAAAAAATTAGAGCTTATTGGTGACTGAAAGAGTGAACTTGTGTTATTTTGACATTATCAAAATATTGGTTGAAAATGATCTCAAAACAACATTATTGTTCATCGCAAAAATTTCTGGGGCAATTTATAGTCCAGCAAAATTTGTTTTAATGACAAGTCCAGTTCTAACTAGTATGGCAATGTCAGTGTCAAGAATTTTTACTGAAAATCAAGAGAATTATGGACAATCCTGAGCATCCTCTTAATGAAACTGCTTTACAACAACACTGTTATCAGCTAGAGGCTTCTATAGAGCCGCTGTAACACAGACTGCTACTGGGGAGCCTTCCTGCCAGCACCCATCTGAATACCAGTTACAGCAACATTTAGTTTCCCTTTGAGGTTAATGAGGTATTTTTGAACTGAACTGAAACCTGTCCAAGTCTGGTTTTGGTTCACAACTTGGCACATTATGATAAGAAAATGTGTAAATTGACGTTTTATCAATGCAGGCTGTGGTTAAGTTAGGGGTAAAATTAGGGTTAGGCATCAGGGTTGGGGTTGGTTTGCAGTTTTTCTCAGTCGCTTTGGTGCATTTCTCAAAACAACTTGTTCAATCTCCAGATCACACAGCTGAGAATGGAGGCAAAAGCTAATAATGTTCATGAATGTTCACAAAACATTTTGCCAAATCAAAAGAGAAAAAACACAACATCAACCTTCCTTCGTGTCCGTCTCAGCCCCATCCAAACACTTCATGGTCATCTTCTGAGCAGGGCAATGATATAAGGGTTTTAATCAGTCAATATCCATAATTATTGATTAGTTTTTTTGTTTTAAATATCTGAAATATTGCCAAACTGGTGACGTGTTTGGCAATACATGTGTTACACCATGTAGCGTAACACATTTACGGTACATGGTGTTGCTAGGTAACCAAAAGAGTGAGTGAGTTAGTTGATGCAACCCAACCTTGTTTAGCTAGCCATGAAAGGCTGAGCGTCTAAAGCTTTTCCTCTGCTTACATCTCCCAGAATGCTGTGCGGTTCTGTGATATTATTGAATATTCTATCAGACGTATTAACTATGATATTGCTCACTATCGCCATGTATGTTGTTACTGATTCATTGCCCAACCGTTCCTCTGAATGGCTGTTTAAGCTGGGCCAGTTCTTGTTTTTATTTAGCTTTTTAGTGTCTAAATTCATCCTAATTCATTACCACCTTGGCAAAACGGAGAGATTTTTGTACAGACGTCTTTTCACCTTTCACCTATTAAAACCACATGCTCACTTTTAGACAAAAGATTAAGGTGTCTTTTTTTTTTGCAAGCACAAACTTGGCAACCTTCCAGGAGTTGTGCACATCTTTAGAAACATTCTTTTTGTCTCTGTATAAACTTTAAATCCTTGTTTGAACAATTATAAGCTCAGAAAAATAACAAAGCAACCAGAGTGAATCATTGTCCACGTCTGCATAGCAAAGGAGTGAATCAGGCAGAAAGCTTCAATAGTAGCAACAGTAACAAACTTATTAGATAATAAAGCAGACTCCTATACAGTAAACCAGGGGAATGTGAAACAGCAGTGAAAACAATGTCAGTGTCTTGTAAATGTTAATTAATAACAGAAACATGTCAGCTGCTTAATTACTAACAACAGCAATGAGAAACTAACCAACAAAACCACTTTGACAAATTACAGAAATCACTTTGGCTTTTAGAACAGCAGATTAAGTCAGCAGCATCTGACAAATGTCATTAATTTTGTGCAAAACCTTTTACAACAGAACAATATAGTATGATTTTATCCTTAAATGAGGCGGTTCTAGCTGAGTTCTGCAGGATTGTGCAACCATCTACACTCAGATACATGTTTTTCTTTCTTTTTCTTCCTTCCAGGTGAAGGTTGAATTGAGCGTCTGCAACCGAGGGCCGCTGGTTTTTGTGGTAGCGCTGTCTGTTTTGGTGGGGGGGGATCCTGAGAGATGACCCTCCAGCGTCCTGAGGTCAAACTCAAAAAACGCTCTTAAAAACTGAACTAACTGCACTCATGTGTCCAGAGTGACCCGCGGTGATGCCTCACAGAGTGAGAACAGATGCAACTGAGATGCTAAATTCATGTATAAATTGGTGATATTTCATGTACTCAGTACATGAAATATCATGTACTGAGTACATGAAAGTACAGTGTACATGAAAGTACAGTGGACAGCTACTAAAAAGCCCGTTTTGTAAGGAAAACCCACTGGACTTTGTTTACCATCACTGACTGGCAAATGAGTGAAGGCAAGTGACGATTAATCACGATTAATCAATTAAGATAACTGTCAACTAACTTAGTAATCAATCAATCATTAACGTAATTAGGCCTGTCTTGATAACAAATTTTCCCAGATGATAAATTGTCTCAGAACTTATTACGATAAACAATAATGTTGTTTTGAGACAATTTTCAGGTAATATTATAATAATAATGGAAGAATAATGGAAGAACACTTTCTCAAAGATAAATAAACTTTACATTTTGCACCAGGCTGAGACCAGTTTTCATAGGAAGAGAGAGAAAAACGATAAATCAAACAAATGAAAATCATTGAGTCAGTAAATCATGTGATTAATTAGTTTATTGCTTATTGTGACAGGCCTGATTTAAGTATTCAGTCCAGTAATTAAGGCAGAACTGTAAAAAAAATACACATATTTTGCATATTTTGTCTGCAAATATGTTTTGACCCAAACTCCTCGAATGCTATGTTATTGAAATTTATATATGAAATTTATTCAATAAAATTCAATAATTTTCATCTTTCAATGTGTTTCTA
>NW_006800095.1:23569-28717 GCF_000485575.1 Poecilia formosa | reverse complement strand
ATAAACAAAGTTAAATGAAGTTAAATGAAAAATCTGATGATGATTGTTTGATTAACCATCAGAATAATTAATAGATAAAGAGGTTTTGGAAGGTTGCTATGACCACAGCAGATCTTCAATGTATTATGGTGCTAAGCCATTCAGTGATTTATAAACTAACAGTATTTTAAAGTCTGTTCTCTGAGGGACTTTAGAACTGGGCTGATGTGATCTAACTTCCTGGTTTTAGTCAGAACGCCAGCAGCAGCTTCTGGATCTTTTAGGCCGACCTGTGAAGACGCTGCTGCTGTAATCAATGTGACTAAAGATGAACACATGGATGAGTTTCTCTAGATCTTTCTGAGACATTAGTCCTCTATTCCTGGAAATGTTCTTCAGGTGATAGAAGGCCAACTTTGTAACCTTTTTTATGTGGCTCTGAAGGTTCAGGTCTGATCACTAGTTTCAAGCTGTAATAACTGAAGCTGCTTATTCTTGATCGTTCCTCTTTAGGTTAACAAATGATAACTTTGGTTTTGTTTCTGTTCAGCTGGAGAAGGTTATGGCACATCCACACATTTATCTGTCCTAAGGGTCTGTTCAGTGTTTGGATGGGTTCAGACACCTGGTGACATCGTAATTAAAGTAAACAAATTACTTTAAAATATTTGGATGTTCAAAATAAACAGATTCGGTCCAGGAGCCTTATTTTAACGTTAGCTTTCTGTATTTTTGATGATTTTCTTGAAACTTTCATTGGTAAAACCCACAGAGGCTCCCATAAGTCAACAGCAAAACACTGAAGGAGTCTGAACCGAGTGAGAAAACTGTAAAATACGTGGCCACGTTGGTTTAACAGCAGTTTATTTAGTCTTTAAAGGTTTCATAACCAGTGCTGCCAGAGCCATTTTACTGGGACCAAGCGCCCCAGGATATATTTTCAGTGGCCCTGTAAAATTTCTGGTCAAATTTCAACAAATTGTTGCGACTTAAACAATAAAGTGTCTAAAAATCTACTATAAAAAATTCCAGACAAGTTTATCTGCTCAGAAAATGAACAGACTACCAGTCAGACGTTACTGTGAAGGCAGCTTTGTTTTAAAATGCAACATTTAGGAAAAGCTGCAAACTGGGACAACATCAGCCCAATAAACTTTCTATTTCAAGTATAAGTGAGAATTTGGTTTGAGGAAGATCCAGTTGCACTGAGGAAGACTTGAAGCCAGTGATTTCATGCACAAATTCCTTAGAAAAGCTGCAGTATTTCTCTTTTACTCCCAAACTTGTTTCTGTTTAACACAGTGGCGCCTCCAAGAGGAGGTCATGGGGGGGCCATGGCCCCGTCTGGAAAAATGTTGGCCACCACAGAGAACCATGTTCAGATCACAGAAAAACAAAAACTAAATAAACTAATAAAATTAACATTAAAACATTAATAAATGTCTTTAAATACATTTTTATTTCAATTCTATAAATTTATGTATTCATTTATTTGGTTTTACATCTTGATTGAAGACATAGATGCATGTCTTCAATATTTTATTTTATTTTTTTTTTGCCGTCTGTCTCTGAAATTGTTAGCGGCTCAGTCTGGACACCCATATGAAGATTTCACTGCTTTTCCACTTCCATGTCCAGTCAACCATATTTATGCATTAGAATAACTTTCATAACAAAGTAAAGCTGCTATGAAAGCCCAATATGAGTAGCGGCAGCATCTTGAGTCGATTCATATTTCTAATGACATCTGACCGTTTACTCAGTTACATTCACTTTAGGAGTATTTTTATTATGCTGTACCTTTTACTTTTACTTGAATAACTTTATTATGAAGTATTTCTGCTCTTACTTTAGTAAAATTTCTGGATTTTCTACCTTCTGAATGAAAAACAAACATGTTTTAACCAAAAAAATCACCGTACTCAGACACACATCTGCAGTTTTTGTTAAAGTTTTATAAGTTTTTTACTGAAAGAAACTAATTTGGAAAAATGTATTTTGTTTATTTTGATATTTTATAATGACGTTTATATAAATTACTTTCAGTTTGATCTTTAATATACCAAAATTTCCATTAAAGTTTATATTTTGGTCCATCTGATTGTGTACTTTTTAAATATGAAATCATTGATAATTTGATCAAATATTCAGTCCTCGAGTCGCCTTTTTACCAAATACTGTTTTTCTCTTACTCGAGTAATTTCTTGTACGGCTACTTTTTACTTTTACTCAGAGTTGGGTAGTAGCTAGTTACATTTACTCAATTATATACTTGACTAACTTATTTGAAGTATTTCTACTCTTACTTGAGTAAAATTTCTGGATTTTCTACCTACTGAATGAAAAATAAACATGTTTTAACCAAAAATTCACCAAACTCAGACACACACCTGCAGTTTTTGTGAAAAGTTTTATACGTTTTTTATTGAAAGAAACTGATTTGGAAGCATTTTCTTTTGCCTGACTTTGTTATTTTCTGTTACTTATATGAATTATTGCGATTTTCGTCCTTAAAATACCACTTAATTTCACATTAGAGGTAATGTTTTAAACCTGAAATGATTGATTATTTGATCAGTTACTCAGTACTTCAGTAGACTTTTTACCAAATCCGGGTTTTCTTCCTCTTCCTTGAGTATTTTTTGGATGGCTACTTTTTTACTTCTGGTTGAGTAAAAGCCTGTTAAACCAGTGCCACTCTAACTCGAGTACAACTTTTGGGTACTCCAGCCACCTCTGGTGATGCAATAGAGGTTAAACTCACCAGCTGCGAGACAAATGGGCAGCAGCAGCCTAAAGATCAGTCCGCACACCATCTGAGAGGCCATGGCTCCGGGCGGCCCAGGTCCAGGTAAAACAAGCCGGAGTTCGTCCCTCTGTGCTCAGGCTCTCTCTTCTCGCATCCCAGTCTGGTGCGCTCTCTCAGATCCCGGCTGGCTCCTGCGGGCGGCCACATCGGCTCTCCGCTGCTGCAGACACCTGGACTCCGGCCATTCCACAGGCGGGGAACGAGCGCACTCACCGTGGGTCGCCACAGCAGGAGGTGTCGCCCCTTACCGATGCCAGCATGGTAGTTTTTCAGAAGCGGAGATGCGCTGAGGTCATGGTGACGGATTCAGGTGCGCAGACGAGCTGCGCTGCAACGGCGCGCCAAACAACCGGAGAGAGGAGCCAACAAGTCCGCAAGTCCAATTAACCTCCTTTAGAAACGCAAAAAAACTTCAACTAGACGCCGCAGAAACTACTAACCAGCGCTGTTTTCACTCCCTGGTTCTGGATGGCTGGGATAAGACGCAGAAACAGCGGGTAAGTCCACATTTGTGTCTGAAGTCCCCCCTCCTCACTTACACAAATTTGACTTTCTGACTTCTGCTGTTGACTCTGTTGTCCAACAAGAGGATACAGGACGAGCCAGAGAGGGACAGCCGCGTCAGCCAATCAGAAGTGAGCGCCTGGAGGTATGTCCCGCCCCCTGAGATAATTGGAACCAAGAGGTGGGACCAGAACACGAGCAAAACCCGAAATAAGAAAAGGAAAGGCAACAGTAGAGGAACAATAACGTGATCTATGGTTTATAACTCTTATTATCCTTTTATATAGTTATACCAGTTCTTTAATTCAATGAACATCAAGTGAGAACGTTCACTTTTATGAGACGTTGATTATCATTAAATTGTACATGTTTTTAAAGAGAAACAGCGACGTCTACTGGTGGAAAAACAAATTTCACAAAGCAGGACAGAGAATAGAATAGAATAGAATAGAATAGAATAGAATAGAATAGAATAGAATAGAATAGAATAGAATAGAATAGAATTATCCTTTATTGTCTCACAATGGGAAAATTTCTGCACAACAGCAAAAAACACAGAAAGCTGGAATATCTCAACTTTAATATGCGGTTATAACCAAATTATCCAACTTTTTAATTTACTAAAAGTACAAAACTATTGACTTATAATTAACATAGTATGTTTAGTCAGCATGAATATGTTGTTTTTTTTCTGATATTCTCTTGTGTAGCGTTTTAATATTTTTTTTGAACATGTTGAAAATTAGAGGTTTTTTTCTCAATCAACTTCCATCCATCCATCCATTTTCCTTCACCCTTGTCCCTCAGTGGGGTCGGGAGGGGTGCTGGTGCCTATCTCCAGCTCACGTTCCGGGCGAGAGGCGGGGTACACCCTGGACAGGTCGCCAGTCTGTCGCAGTCTCAATCAACTTGCCTGGTTAATTAAAATAAAAGTGTCTTTAGCATTAAAAGACAGACTATCAGCACATAGGGACTGGATTTTTTTCCACATTTCTGTCACATTAAACCACAAACTAAAAAATAACATATTTAACAAATAAAAGTGTGTAATAAAAAAGTATTCAGTTCCCTTTATTCTGATACCTCACGTAACTAAATGCCTCCAGAAGTCAAATATTGGGTTAATAGAGACAATATTTGTGTTATTATAAAATAAATACAGCTGTTCTGAAGTTTGTTGGAAAACATTACTGAACAAATTGCATCATTGAGACCGGTCCAGTTTAAAGTTGTGGAGAGGTTTAAAGTGGAGTTTGGTTCAAAATCAACATCCCAACCTTTGAACGTCTGACAGGTTAGAGTTCAATCCATCACCGGACCAGTCAGAATACGGCCGTCTATGTAAACAAACAGCCGGGGGAGGAGAATATTAACCAGAGAAGAAGTCAAGTTTATTTTTGTATCACATGTCAGCAACCCAGCGGCTGAAAGTGCTTTAAACGATAAAAACATAAATACCATCATAAAAAGAGTAATTACCGTCGAATAGGAGCGAAGACTTGAATTAATCCATTCCCAGGTTATTAAGCAACTCTTCAGCCTTGACTAAAAGGAACTCAGTGTTTAGGTAGTTTTTCAGTTTTCTGGAAGTTTGTTCCAGATTAGAGGAATATAAAAAACTGAATGCTGCTGCTTCTCCATGTTTGGTTCTGGGGATGCAGACCAGAACCAGAACAAGGAGACCAGAGAGGTTCTGAAAGGTTGATACAACACAGCAGATCTGTAATATCTTGTGTTGCTGAGCCGTCCAGTGATTTAAACTCTGTTCTCTGAGCTACAGGGAGTCAGTGAAGGACTGTAGAACTGGGTGATGAGGTCTAACTTCCTGGTTTTAGTCAGGACACCAGCAGCAGTGA
>NW_006800095.1:17008-23207 GCF_000485575.1 Poecilia formosa | reverse complement strand
TAATCTGCCAATAAAACTAGAACTTTTCCATAAATAGTAAGGAATTTTTTTCTTAAAACAAGCTCCTGTATCTTCCTGAAAAGTAGTAACTTTTATATAAGTTAGTTGTGTTTTATTTCAAGTGTACTAAAATATTTGCAATAGAAACAAGACCAAAAACAGTCAGTTAAAGTTTGTGTTTTTGCAGTGAACTGTACCACAGAGTATAAACACAAGAAGTCTGAAACATTTTCAAGGAGCTGCAAGTCTGACTCAGTTGAATCAGTCAAAAACACACCCAGTTTATGGCCTGGTGACAGACACGTTTCATAAGTTAAACTGCTCTAAACTTCCTTTGTTCTCGTTTTTTATGGCCACTAATTCACTCAGTAAACTGGAAGAATAGAAGCTAAACTGAATCACTGTGATGCAAGTTATGACCTGCAGATGAGGATGTGTATTGTGGCGAATGCAGATGTTTCCTTTCACAACGCAGAAAACAATTTACCTGCTATTTTCTCTCTGACAGGGCTGCCCTCCCCCTACAGGGTGTTTCATTTCCAGTTCTGGAGTTTCCTTCAAAATTATAACAACGTCACAACCTTCGAAGGTTCCCTCAGCTGGCTCAAGCTATGATTTGGTAAATAAATAGGGAAATAAATCAATGATATTAAGTCTCTCCACCTTGTCTTTACATCTACAAGGAGGGGAAAAGCTTCATCAGGCAAACCTTTGCTTACTTCATGTAATCAGGACATAAAGAGATTAAGAAAAATGCAAAAACCTTATTTACAACGGCATATTAGAGCTAAGGCACATAGGAAAAATGAGGAGCAAATTTCTGTCAAAACCCCCCAGAAATTCTAAAAAATAATTTAAGAAATTTAACAGAAAAAAACTCTGAAATTTCTGAGCTTCAAATGTCAAATTTTCTGGAAAAAAAACAAAATAAAATAAAATAAGAACATAAGTAAGTCTGAAAAGCTGAAATTTGCTTGAGGAAAACTCAGAAATAATCAGATTAATTTAAGAAATTTCCTAGAAACAATTTGGACATTTCTGAATTTCAAAAGTTGATTTTTTTATATATTTATTTTGAGATTCAGAAAATTTCCAAAAGTCACAAAATTTTAAACTTTTGAAATTCAGAAATTTCCGTGTTTCTTTTTTGGGCCTTTTTTGTGTTTATTTTAAAACTTTTTTTTTGGCAATTTTTTACTTTCAATTTCGGAAATTTTTTTTTTTTTTGGAAATTTTCTGTTTTCATTTTAAAATTTTTTGGTTTTTTCTCTTGCAAAAACTCAGAAATGTTCTGGATAAAAAATTTTCTTACTTCATCCAGGAAATTCCTGAGATCACTCTCAAATTTTCTGAATTTTTTTGCTGGAAACTTACTCTTTTTTTTCTATCTACAGTGGCCCTCGAACGCTATCAACTTTATTCAAAAATTAGTTTTAAAAAATGGTAAAAGTCTAAAGAAAAGCCTTCAAAGATGATCAGAAAAAAACAATTGTAAAAGATCACAAAGTTTGCTTGGAGAAAGAGCTTTTTAAAAGGTTTAGTTATGGATTTAGAGCTTTCTGCGATCAGTATCGAGCCACAGAAGCTGCAGCACACGACCTTAAAACATCCTGAGTCAGCTGGAGCAGGAACAGGAAAAGACGGTCGTTTTCCTGTCTGAGCTTTTCATCCCATTGCTCACATCCTCTAACTGTGTTCAGAAAGCCGTGTTCCCTGCGGATCCGGCTGCTGTCACCAGGAAAAACCCTCATCAGGACAGAAACATTTCAGCAAAGATGCCGCGTCCCGCTGTGGATGTGTTTCCTCTTGTCAGCAACACGTCTCATTACATGTCACACAGCGACATTAAGTAGTAAACATGTAAAAATATCTAAACTCGTGATGTTTTTCTTCTAGGTTTGTGTTCTTAAGAAACTCCAACATTAAAATTAAAGTTGTTTAAAAGAGCTCCAGTGTATTCAGAAAGTTTGTGCTGACTCACTTGGTGTTTACTGGAGATTATTTTTAGACAAACGTTCCTCTTCATTTCAAACCTCTGCTGACAGTGAAGCATTTTATTTGTCTGTTTGATTCTTGCTAATTATTCTGATGAAGAAAATCAAGTCACACTAAAAAAAAAATGAATAAGTTTGGAGCATTTACTTAAAACATTTTATCTGTGCACATGAGCACAGCAAATAAATGTTTATGCTGATTTCTCTGAGAAGGAAGCTGTTTTTGTCTGCAGTGCAGGAGGAGCAGAGGAGGAGGGCAGTGATGGGAGGAACCCAAAACGATCCCAGCGAACCTCCCTGCGCTTCTGAAAAAGGAAACTCACAGCAGCAAAGGTCCAACTCGTGACGTGATGAATCACCAGAGCGACGATTCGCTTCACAGAAATAAGAAAAGTAAACAGCTAAAAGCAGAAAACCTCTAACCTGAAGTTGCACTTTTCCCCGGCGATCCAGACCGGCTGGACTTTTTTTTTTTTTTTTTAGGTCAATGTGGGAGCAGTCGGCGCTGAAGGCGATCAATAACGCTGCCCCAAAACATGTCAGCTGGTGATTGGCTGGCGCTGTTTGAAGCAGATCTTAAGTAACATCTTGTCTTTGATTCATTATTCATCCAAACCTTGAGAAGGAACGTATCGACAAAATCTCTGGGTCAGATGGAGCCTCGGGTCAGGCTGCTCCACAAGCACCTGCAGCTTAATTCAGGAAATATCATAAAAACAACCAGATTAATGATCCGGTTGAAATGGTTCCAGTGACATTTCTGCCTCACAAACTTTACTGAATCATATTTTTTATGACGCTAAGGAGGGTTTTGCTCTGTACTTTAGGTTGTGTTTCATGTAGTAAAACATTCTAAGGTGGTTTGGCTTGAAAAACAAACCCCAGCCTCATAACTGTAAAACGTTTCTCTCAGAGCTAAACCAAATCACTTGGAGTTGTGTTGTCTGACCTTTGACGCGTCATAGTTTAATTTTCTGAGACTCAACTTTAGGTTTTCTGGAGCCATAATCATCAAAATTGTGTGTAGAGAGACTATATAATATATCAGCTTCATTTTCTGAAATAAAATATTGAACGTTTTCATGATATTTTGATTTTTTTGAGATGTATTTGCACTGTTCCAACTGTACATGACCTACCTGGAAACTACCAGTATAGTAAATGAAATTTAAAGCAAATGAGCACACTTTCCAGTTTAAAGCATCCTTTTTTATTTGCAGTTACATAATACTTGAATGTTTATATTTTCTGTAAGCCATAACCAGCTAAACTTCTAGAAATATAGTCTGGAAATATTCCACTACCTGTGTAGTGAGTCTATTTAATATTTAAGTTTCACTTTCTTAAATAATTGACAAAAATATTAACTCTTTAAAGGTGTATTTGCACTAATAAAACTGTAAATAAATCTGGTTTTGTCTGAGTGATTTCTGCATGTGGGTCAATAAATGATGATCAGAATTTAATTTATTTGGTTTTCCATAATAACTCAGCTGTACAGTTATTCTCTTTGTTTGTTTGTGTCCCTCAGATGTTTATTTCTTCCAAATTGTTGCTTCCCCTGAAACGATGGCTGACGTCTGTTCAGCCTCTTCAGAAAGCAGGAAGAAGCTCATGCTAACGCTCGCTTAACGGATGTTGGTTTGATCAAAAACAACCTGCATGTTGACGGATTGCCTGTAACGCCACATTACGTTCTTAAAATATTTACAGCCCCACCGGCCGAACCTCTCGCCTGCATAATTCAGAATCATTTCTGCTTTTTGAAGAAGCACCAAAGCAAAGATGCAGTGCAGCTTTTAATGGCATCCGCAGGTCAACGTTTGATGGGGTTTAACTGCACCTCTCAGGACAGAACAGCCGCCCTCAAAGAAAATACGATATGTGGTTGGAGGTCGTTTCAGCTTCAGATTTGACTGAAATGCCTCAGGAGTTCAGTTCAGTTCAGGTTTAAAAGCAGGGAAGTAAATCATCGGAGGTCAACGACTCCTTCTGGGAACACTCAGCCCCTTCTCAGTTACACAGGCGTCATACTTTTCTGATGCTCAGAGTCATTGTTCAGTGATTGTTTTATTGTGAATGACTGTTCATGTTTGTATAAAGTTGGTAAAACCTTGGCTGCCATCAGAAAGCTCTTTTTTCTCTCCCAAATCCACATTTTACTTCTTGGAGATTCTGATATGGAGGGCTGATCCTGTCAAAGACTGAAGGAGGAATAATTAAATGCATGGGGAAATAAAATTGTTTATCAGTAAATATATTTGGGAATATATGTTTAAATTATTTATTTCCACATTAATGTATTTTCATATCAGTCGTCCATACAAACATCTCACTGCTCCAATAATAAAATTTTGCTCTGCTGTGAATGATTGTTTATGTTTTTATTAAGTCAATAAAACCTCTGTTTCCCTCAGAGATACCTTTTTTTCTAATGAGCATCAGGGCAAATTATATGGAAGACTGATCCTGTCAAAATTGATAGGAAATATATAAGGGAGGAAGAATTAAATGCATGAGATAATAGCATTTTATAAATATATATTTTTGGAAATAAATAAGTATATGTGTGGATTATGAAAACTGGTAAAATAAAAGTATAAAGATTTTTTAAAAACTAAAACAGGAACTATGTTTTTTCCATATGTAGATAAATATGGAAATCTACATATTTATCTGTAGATAAATATGTAGATTTCCAAACAGAAATTACTCTAAACTTTGCTTCACATCAAATAAGTGAATTTTAAACCAACTTTTTACTCTCACCATCTATTTTTGGAGCTCAATTTGCTGTAAGTAGTTTCTCTTTTCTCTCCAGGCTTTATTCGGGGGCTAATGCAGATTTAATCTTCAGTCATTTAAATCTCAAGCATTTTTACTTCCCTGGATGCAGAAATGTTCAGGCTCCTCTAGTAATGTGATAACACTGCTAAGAGCTGATTATTTTCTATGATAACACACCCAGTCCTTTATGTTGCATTAAGCATAATGTGATTTTAACAGGCGGTCATTTAAAGGATTCATGCCGAGTATGCAAAACGTCTGCTCTCTATCACTTATTTCCTTTGAGAATTGAAATAATTATGGACCTAAAAAAGAAAAATGATTAAACAATTGTGCATTTTATATTTTATTAAAACCTAATCATGTTTGCTTGCCTTTAATCCTCTTTGAGGCTTCAGAAATATCATATTATTCTTTATTCAGACTTTCAAATGTGGAAAGTCTTCTTTTCTGAGACCTTACCAGGTATTGATACTTTAATCATTTGTATTTGACTTGAAAATTGGCTCTTTGGCTCCACCTGTCGGTCTCTCTGTGTCTGCACCCCACATATAGAATACATTTGTCAACTATACTGCTTGCTTGGAGAACAAAAACAGTTAGAAGTTACAATTTAATATGAAAAATAGGCTTTTGGAAAAGTAAAATAATTAATATTGTACAGGTATTGCTAAAAATATTTTTATTAAAATACAGTAATGCATAATCTTAAAATAAGACATTTTCTTAAAATGTAGTCATTACTTGTTATTAAATGTTGCTAATGTTATTTGACTAGAAATTATTATAGACAATAAAATAATATGCAAAATATTTGTTAGGTTTTTTTGTATTTAATGCTGTCCTGAATATTTTACAGGTTAATGTCACCTTTCTTCATTTTATTTTCTTATTGCTATTCTATTTCTTAATTATATAGGTATACTGTTTATAACAGCCCATCTAGGGATAAGTGCTGCAAATTAGCTCATGCTATTAGCGCCATTATACAAGAACACAGCTGTTATATTCACAGGCATCAGGCTGCTGTTTTATTCAGTTTGTTTATGTTATTGTGTCTGTCCGTATTAAATAAACTTAATAAAAAAATATGTATTCATAAATATTTAACAAATGAAATATTTATTAAATATGTAATTTAAGAAATTACATATTCAATCAATGTAAAAATTTAAAAATTTGTATAAAATGCATGTAAAAATATTTTTATTTGCATATAAATTAGTATTAAAAATTGTAATTGGCAAATTCAGTAAGTGGTGCGCTTAAATTTTTTACACATATATTGCTATGTTTTTGGATTATCAGTACTAAAAATGCTATTTAAAGCCAATAACTGGTAAATAATGCTGTTAGTTTTCCCGTTTTCTGTCATTAATGAAGCTTATTTCGCTTCTACAGTAGAGAACAGGGGCTGT
>NW_006800095.1:0-16738 GCF_000485575.1 Poecilia formosa | reverse complement strand
TCAAAAATGTTCGGTGCTCTTGGGCATTTCACTGTGCTGCCGGGGGGGGGGGGGGGTGTCAAGGTCCCCACCAAAACTTAGACCAAACCTACGCCCTTGGTAAAGCCAATAACTGGTAAATAATGCTGTTAGTTTTCCCGTTTTCTGTCATTAATGAAGCTTATTTCGCTTCTACAGTAGAGAACAGGGGCTGTTAGTGGTTTATCCAGCCAGCAGAGGGCGCTCCATAACCGCATCCTTTACGTCTGAGTTATGGGAGGAAAAGAGGGAGGAGTCAAGATGGCGACTGTAAATATTTGCCCGCTGCTACTTTGGTTAGCATCGGTTTCTGTGGAAACCAGCACCGCTAAATATCTATCGGAACCTTGTTACAAGCCCATTAAAGATGACAGACCAGACTCAGTCCGGTAGGTAACACGTAGATAACTGACAATGACGCAGATAAAATATTCTGTTGATGACAAAATAGATACAGAAGCGTTGACGTACGGAATCTGGCAACTTCTGATTAATAATCTGTGATTAGTAATCTGCTCACAGAGAGAGAGAAAAATAACAGATAAAGCAATTTAAGGTCAAAGTTAGGATAAAATAAGTGTACAACCAACGTTTGCAGTCTCTATCATAATATCATTTTAAGTTAGAAGATGATAAATATTTATCTATGTCTTTAAAATATTTGTTCCTGTAATTTAGGAGAATAACAACGAATTCTTTCAGTAAACTTTGTTTCGTTCATTATAAAAGTAAATAAATAAAAATAAAGAGAAGCTCTAAGATGCAGGTTGTTAGAATTAGTAAAATAAAACAAGATGACATGGAATTAAAACTAAGTTGTTTTATAGAAACTTTTCCCTTTAATTCTAATGTGAAATATCTTTATTTAAATTTTTTTGTATGTTCAGTGGGCTTAAAATCCCATCATTTTAATGAATCTGCATTTACTGTTTACAGCATCATATACAAAAAATGGATGGATTTTGTTTTATTTCCTAAAGATTACATTATTTCTGCTTCATTTTCAGAAAACTTATCAGTCATCAGCACATCATAGATGTCAGAACTGGTGATGAAATGCTAATCAGAGAAACATTTTGTAGCAGAATTTAAAGGCCTGTGTTGGAGCTTGAATTGTATAGAATCAGAGTTTTAAAGTAGCCGGTTTTCTGTTGTATTTTTACTGTAGGACTCGAGCGCGGCCACACGAGTTTATCAAAGCGTCGGATCTTCCTCCGTCGTGGGACTGGAGGAACATCAATGGGAAGAACTATGTGAGCGTCACCAGGAACCAGCACATCCCCCAGTACTGCGGCTCCTGCTGGGCCATGGGAGCCACCAGCGCACTGGCAGGTAGCTGGGACTCAGCAATAATTAATTTTATTGATTAATCACATTTTTGAAGACTTAATATTTGGAAAATCTGGATTTTTTTTTCACTAATGTGGATGTGCTGTTTGGGTTTTTATAGTTCAGGGTGATGTCAGCGTGCCACATGCCGCCATCTTGTTTAACAGCTTCTCTTTATTTGGAGTTTGAATTCAACTGAATATTAGGGCTAAGGTTTATATTTTTTACACAAATAAAGATGTAGTATTAGCAGAATAATGTAGTAATTTTATGAGAACTCCAACATGAAAAATAATAAAACAAAACGATCATATTTTGATGTTATACTTTGGTATGAATTTTATAAACAATATCTTTTCACACATCAGCAACTAAATTATAAGTAGCAATATTTTAAAACAAAGTTTATTTTGAAACAAGAGCTATACAAACTGAGCTGCTCACATCAGATCTTCATAAATATATCACAGCTTTTTTCTCAATAAAAACTTTTTTTCCCTTTAATTTTAAGATTTTTTTCCTCATAAAATTGCAGATTTTTTCTGCTTTATTCTCATAATTAAATAAATATTCTCACATAAAGAGTGATTGAAATAAAAGCTGCATTTTTTAAAATATTCTCCATCATTTCTAATTTCTTTTTTAGAAAGCAAGCAATAAAAATATAATTGATTATAATCATAAATTGAGTATGAAATAATTTTAAATCGCCCAGGTAACCATGGAGAAGAGGCGCAGGAAACAGTTTTCTGGTATTTTGTTGTTTTTCTAAGATCGTATCAACATAAAGCGAGGCGGAGCCTGGCCGTCCGCCTACCTGTCTGTGCAGAACGTGATAGACTGCGGGAGGGCGGGCTCCTGTTTCGGAGGCGATCACCTCAGAGTCTACGCCTACGCTCATCAAACCGGGATTCCTGATGAAACCTGCAACAACTACCAAGCTGTCAACCAAAGTAAGAAATCGCTCCTCTGTTTTTCAGAGAAACCGACTGATTTTCTGTTTATTTCAGGTTCAAATGGATAGAAATCTGACGTCCTCATGTGCACGGATGTGTTGTTGATATTTTGTCCTCTGGTATAAACCATTGAAGTCTTCTTCGTGTGTTTCAGGGTGCGTTCAGTTCAATCAGTGTGGGACCTGCTCCTTCTTTGAATCCTGTGTTGTTGTGAAGAACTACACAGTTTGGAAAGTTGGAGATTATGGAGAAATTTCTGGAAGAGACGAGATGAAAGCAGAAATCTACACCAACGGGCCCATCAGGTACCGCAGGCTCCCACTTTCTTTTTGTCCATTTCTTTATCTTTCCTGTCTTTTTTATTTTCTTGTTTTCACTCTTTTTGTCTGCCTTTTCTGATTTCTGTCCTTTTTTGTGCTTTTTTCTTTGCTTCTTTCCTCCTTTCTCTCCTTTTTTTGCTGATTTATTTTCTATCTCTTTCCTGTCTTTTTCTCTGTCTTTTGGTCTTTTTCCTCTCAATGTCCTTCTTCTTTGCCTCTTTTTTTACTTTTCATTTTCTTTGCTCCTTTATTTTTTCTTTCCCATCTTTTTCTTTTTGTCTCTTGGCCTTTTTTCTTTTCCTGTTTATGCCCTCTGTCTTTTTGTTCTTTTTCAGTCTTTTTCTTGGTCTTTCATTCCTTCCTTTCCCTTTGCTCCTGTATTTCCTCTCTCTTTCTGGTCTTTCTGTATTTCTTTTGGTCTTTTCTCTTTCCTGTGTGTCCTCTGTCTTTTTGTTTTTTTGTCCTTTTTCTGTCTCTTTTTGTTTTTTTGTCCTTTTTCTGTCTCTGTCTTTTTCTTTCTTTTCAAGCCACAATTTCAGTGAGAAGTTTAGATCTTCTCATTACACATGAATTTAATACATTCTATGACTTTGATTATTAGACCTTTTTCCATGCTACAAGTTAAATAATCTACCAGATATTGAGTTATTGACCTAAAATAAGCTCTTATATTTTGCTGAAAAGTTACTTGTAAGTTTTATTTCAACTGTACTGAGATATTTGCAGTAGAAACCAGGCTAAAGATACTTGGGAAGTTTTTGTGTTTTTGCAGTGAAACTCCGTTTGTCTTTGTCTCTCAGTTGTGCGCTGATGGCGACTGGCGGTTTGGAGGGATACGCCGGCGGCGTTTTCTCAGAGTTTCACCCCGTCTCTCTGCCCAATCACATCGTCTCAGTGGCCGGCTGGGGCGTAGATGGAGACGGCAGCGAGTTCTGGATCGTCAGGAACTCCTGGGGGGAGTTCTGGGTCGGTTCATTTCACCTTCCTGACCCGACTGGAGTTCGCGCCCCAGCTTCTTCAAATCTAACTAAACTGGTGTCAGACGTTGGTGCAGCAAAGATTTTCATTTGTGGATTTATCACTTTAAAGATGTTAATTGAGAAGTTTCCAGAGATCATCATCAGTAGCTTGAAAGCAAAAGCAGCACAAACAAAAAAACTTTGCAGCACAAACGTAGCCGAGTTGATTGGCACCATGTTTGTTTGTGTAAATGTGAGCTGGAGGCTGGTTGACCTCTGATGACCTCTGGAAACTTTTTTAATATTAATATCTTTACAAAAATGGCGACATAAATAAAAAATTTACTGCAATCGCAGCACAAACATCTGAACTGACACCAATTTTGTTTGATTTCAGTCATGTAGGGGAGCTGGTTGGCCTTTTGACCTTTAAACTTTAATATCTTCAAAGCAAAGGCAGCACAAACGTAGCCGAGTTGAGTAACACCAATATCGTCTGGTTTGAAGAAGGTGGAGGGGCGAACTTCCCTCAGGTGAAAAAAGTGCTTTTGTTGCAGCTTTGTGAAATAAACTAATTCTGATACGGCTAAAAAATCCTAGCAGCAAAAGCTTTTATCAAAAAACGAGTTATTTTTTAATTGACTAATTTCCATTGAGCAGATCTACTTTTGAAATGCGAAATTTTGCAGTTATTTGGTGAGCAGAGACGCAGCGTCTCTGTCCTGTTGCTTGTGGAGTGAAAAGTTTTCTGTTTTTCAGGGAGAGCGCGGCTGGGCCAGAATCGTCACCAGTTCCTACAAAGGAGGAAAAGGAAATTGGTTTAACCTCGGCATCGAGAAGAACTGCGCATACGCAGACCCTCTTGTTACGTAAAATTCAGAATGTCACTTTTAGCTTTTTAAAGAATTAATCTGTTAATTTTTTAAAAACATTTCAGAAGTACAAAAGTTTACATTCACTTATTGGCAGGAATTATTTTAAATGATTTACATCTGGAGAATAATCCTTTTCATGAGACTGTTACAGTGAATATGTTCAGTCAGAGGCCTCTACAAAACCGCTGTAACACTGACTGCTACAGGAGACCCTTGAAGAAAATCGTATGAAAAACAACATTTAATTTCCCTCTTGGATTAATAAAGTATTGTTGAGCTAAATATTCATTTGTGGTTATTTTAGGGAAGAACTAATAAAAATAATTTAACTTCAGTGACTTTTAAGCTGCAAAGTTTTAATTTTTTTGTGGATTTTCTCTAATCCTCAAAAGGTAAAAATAGAGATATAAGCTTGATATATTTATTTTATATTTATGCACTCTTCTGGGATAAATTAATAGAGTTTATTTAAATCTCTCAGGCCCCAGGACACAGATGCTGTATTTTAACATATTTTTCTAATTTTCTGGAAGATTAAAGGTTAAAGTTCTGATTTATAAAGTCCAAACTGGTTCTGATGGGTTTGGGATCCGTGTCTCCTTTCTCACATCATTTCTTGAGTCCTTCTTTCTTCCTCGTTTCCTTCAATCCGTTTTATTTCTTGTCTCCTTCCTTCTATCCTTCCTTCCTTGGTTCTATCCTTTCTTCCTTGTCTGATTTCCATCATTTCTTGTTTCCTTCCTTGCATCCTTCCCTGTGTCCTTACTTGTTTTTTCTAGATTCCCATCTCTAAAACCTTCCCCCTGCATAAATATCTGCCAGAGAATCGAAGCTTTCTGTGTTTGCTGGTCGAACTTGTTTAGGATTCTGCACTAAATGTTATGGCCAGGTGGTGGCAGCATCATGCTGTGGGCCTCCAAGTTCCTTAACTTGACTTTAAAATCTGCAGCTTGATGGTTAAATCCTGGAACCAGTTTGGTGTTTCAGTGATCCCAGTCACACTTTCAAACTGGTTTTTGATGAATAAAGCCATCTTACTGGGAAGCTCTGAGCTCCACTGGTCAGTTCCCAGAAACCAATAATCAAACAGAACTATGTTGTTTTATTTGTTAACAGATAATCATCCAAATATTAATGAGGATTTCAGCATTTATGTGTAATTTTGGAGAAAATTCATCATTAATTTGTTTTTAATGAGTTCATTCCAAATAAACATTGATAAATAAATATTTAAAATTCAAACCAGACGTTTACATGAACTGAATAAAAAAGACAAATGTTTTTTTCTCTCTGTGGCATAAAATCAGAGCAAACTTCTCTTGTTTTGTCTGACATGTTTTTATTCTCCGTCTCAAACGGTTCGATCCCAACAGTAGCCATTTTCTTCATGTATATTTTTCAAGAATGTCCATTTATTTTCTTTATTTTTGTTCTGCAGCCATGGTTCCTCTTTGCTTTTTGCTGTGTTTGCCTACCAAGATGGCGCGGATCACTTCCAGTTCACACTAATAAATAAATCCGACATATTCTCTCATTATTGGTGTCACATTTAGCAAATATAAATTGTTTTGGTAATTCTAATTTACCTAAAACTAGATCATTTTGGTCTGATTTAAGCATACACTGTGAGAAAATAAATTATTGACGTTTTATGAGGTCTAAACTTTAGAAACGACAGTCGGACTTTTGCATATGAACAAATATCTCTGCACCTGAAGCGTCTCAGGCTGCAGAAGCGTTTCCTCATTTCAAGATGTGTAGTCACAGATTTCACACAAGGAAACCATTTACTCCCCAAGACAGAAGGTGAGGCGAAGCTCGCATTTAAATTCAACATCAGCAGTTTACTTTGAGATGTCACAACAAAAATATGAGTACAAATGTCTCCTGATGAGCCTGAAGTCCAACCAAACTTTAACATCTCAACTCCTAAACATTAAAGGTTCATGCTTCCTTGAACAGGTTAGGTCAGGTCAGCTCTGCCCGTTCTGGGCTCCTTCCAGCTGTTTTAAGCCTCTGTTACTTTAAATCAAAATAAGCTGCTGCTGGAAAAGCAGAAGTAGAGTCTCCTGCACAATCAACAAAAATGCATCTGACTTTTTATTGTGTTTTGTTTTGCAAAGCAATAAAACCCGTCGAACAGCGAGCTCTGGAAACTAGCTTGCCTGTTTATGAGTCAGTCAAATGACTGTCGCCCTACTGGATATTCAGGTCTGATGACGTTCTGTAAAACACAAGAGAAGGACAGGTGTGTTCAAGGTTCCTGCAGCTTACCTGATCTTTCTGAGTATCCTGACTGTCGTTACAGTTCATTAGAGTCTCGATTCATTAAACCTGCAATGTGTGAAACTATGACTGAAACACTTGCAGTCGTTCATGGCTCAGGTGCAACATTAAAGGTGTTTATCCAAATGATCAACTTACGTCATCATATTTAAAGTTACATTATCAGACGGACTAAAATATAAAGTTAAGTGGAAACTTGGTATTGTAAGCATAAAAATTGTAATTTATAGAATTTCTTTTAAAAATGATAAAATCAGGCAAAATACTTTTTTCCTTCCAAATCAGCTTCTTTCAATAAAAAAACGTGTGAAACTTTAACAAAAGCGGCAGGTGTGTGTCTGAGTCTGATGAATTT
Organism: Poecilia formosa; assembly: GCF_000485575.1. Taxonomy (NCBI): domain Eukaryota; kingdom Metazoa; phylum Chordata; class Actinopteri; order Cyprinodontiformes; family Poeciliidae; genus Poecilia; species Poecilia formosa. The sequence continues at coordinate 9,640 of NW_006800095.1, read as the reverse complement.
TTGTTTGTTCTTCATTCAGTGGGTAGAAAATCCAGAAATTTTACTCAAGAGTAGAAATACTTCATAATGAAACTACCCAACTAAAAGTACAAAGTACATCATGGTAAGAATACTCCCAAAAGTAAATTTTACTCAAGTAAATGTAACTAGTTACTACCCAACTCTGCAAATAAGTAATTTAGAGCTAAAACCAACGATTATTTTAGTAATTTATAAATATATGAATAAGTCAGACAATTAATCAGTTACTGGGATATAAAAAGAAATTCAGTTATCAAGTTTATACACCATTAGAAATACACTCAATTCCTTTATTATGTTAAAAAAATATATTTTATTGTCTAATATACAATAATAAGTGTGACTGGCAACAGCAAATGTGGGACCATTTATAAGTGCTAAAAACAATAAAACTAATTAGAAATTAAGGTTTTCCTACAGAGTTCCCTGCCTTGCTGAATATTTTTTGGTCTAGTTTCAAGTGAAATTATCTTAGTTCACTTGAAATAAGACAAAACTAACATGCAAGAAAGTTTTCATCAGCTTGTTTTGAGTCAATTATTCCTTAATGTTGATGAATAAGTTCTGGTTCCATTTGCAGATCATTTAACTCGTAACAAGACATTTTTCTCATGATAAAAGTTAAATGATCTGCCAATGAAACGTTTTAATCAACATTAAGGAATAATTAACTTAAAAGAAGCTCCTGTGTCTCCTACATCTTGATGAAAAGTTATTTGTATGTTAGTTTTGTTTTATTTCAAGTGGCTCAGGTATTTTCACTAGATTAGATCAAAAATAATTCAATTTGTAACATGGGAAAAATGTCCCTTTTAAATTGCTAAATTAGTTGATGATTATTTAAATAATTAATCGTTTCAGCTCTAGTCATTAAAAGCCTATAATTGATTTAGCAGACAGTATTTCCCATGATGGAGGAATTTAACCTTTTGACCTGAACTGTATTTAATCAGCCTGAGTAAAAAACTGTAATATATGCAGTAAACAGCAGCTTTAAACCTTTGACGCTGATGTTTAAGTTGTAATAAGATCAAGCTCTGCTTTTTTATTTATTTATTTTATTTCAGATACACTGTGAGGGAGACTGAACTTCCTGTTCAGAGCAGAACCAGAACCAGTGGGACTGGGTGGAGATCCGTTCGCTGACCCACAGACAGCAGAACAGCAGCTGGTGTTACGATTATCGACACCATAAACGTCCTGCAGCCAAAGACAATTACAGCAATCACAGCCAAACACATCTGGAATGTAAAGAAGCCGATTTAAAATCACACGTTTCTCACACAGCTGCAGATTGATTTACGTTAAATCAGTTGATCTACGGAGAACATTAATGCATATTAAGGCAAGTTTGTGTTTTAACAACTGAAATAAAACATTTTGCTGGATGATAAGTTGTTCCAAAATTTATTGCGATAAACAATAATATTGTTTTGAGATCATTTTCAAGTAATATGATGGTAATAATGGCAAAATGCAACCGGAACTGGAAGACATTTTAAATATCCGAAATAAATAAAAACAACAAATGAAATGAATTATGAAGTATCTGAAAAGAAAACCTCAAGTTGAGCCCAAAGCACCAGACTGAAGATCACTTTAGATGGAGAGAAGAGAAAAATTATAATTCAAACAAATTAAAATTATTGAGTATGTTTTAATTTATTGTGGAATTAATTAATTTAATTGTGGCATTAGTGTTTTTACAGGGTGTTCCAAGTATTCAAGGGTTAGACCTTTCATATTTTACGTTTTAATAAAATAACTCACTGAGTTTATCTATTACATCAAGTTCCAATAAAATACATAAAATGTTGAAGTTATTATGCCACAAAGTGTGTCGAAGTGAGAAAGAGTGTGAATACTTTTGCAAAGTACAGTTTGAAGTCTGTAGTTCAGGATATTAAATATATTAACTGTTCTGTTTAAATTTCTAAAAGTGTGAAGATTTGGAAGCAGAATATTTTTCTTTTCCTTCGGCTAAACATTTCTACGTTAAGCTGCAAGGCGGATACAGAGTGTAAGAGCGCAGCTACTGTATGAAGACATATTTTATGGATTCCTCTTTAAGTTTTCAAGGCGCAATCAGCTGTTAAATAAAGAAAATGCAGAGTAAATATTCCGCGGTAATTTGGCGCCCCCTCTAGAGGCGCCCCTGTGCGTCGCCTTTTGCGCCGCTGTTACCGTCATCCCCCCCCAACAATCTTCTTCATTCAGTCATGAAAAGTTTCTCTCTAGTCGTGCAGGTTCCCCTTGCGCTGCTTCTCTTTTCATCTTCCTCATTCTGCGTGTTAAAAGGGTCAGATACGAATCTAGATAAATCGATTGTCTTCCCTACAGAAACTCCCCAAACCGACCAGTTTTCCCAGTAACTGCCCTCTGATGACACAATTACCATCAGAGGCGAAGGGGCTGCACTCATAAACAGTCTGCAGCTGATTAGATTTCTCCCGTAAATCACTTAATCTCATTTGTCCCAATAGCTGTTGTCTCCTTTCCATCTGTCTGCTTTCGCGGATCCCTTATTAGATTATTGTTTATCAACAGAAACATTTTCATTACAGCCAGACTCATGTTAAGCGTCTTTTAAAAGCACCACTTTTACGTCAAATTGTTTAATTTAGTGTCTGCTTTCTCTCAAACACCCAGTCAAGCTCACATGTTTGAGTGCGGCCCTAACCGGAAGTTTTGTGTTCTTCCAAAGTAAAAGGCTCAACATGATGCAAATTTCATTTTGGTCACAAATATATAGTTTGTAGAGTGACAAACTGTATATATTTGGAACAGTATATATATTTAGGTTTTGGTAATAATTGCATTTCAAGATAAAAAAAAAGATGTACTACCAACTTTTTCCAACGTTTGTAGTTTTACTAAATCTGATTGCATCAATAGTAATAGCTTTCGAAAATGTTATTATTTTTATTTTATTTTTTACCGTTTTTACTTCACTTATGTTATTCAACACTCATTTTTCACTTGCATGTCCTTAGATTCTCCAAACTGTAAAAATAAAACTGTTTGAACTTGATGGATACTCAAATTATTACGTTGGAATAATTGGAATAAATTTGTTCTAAGTTGTAAGAAAATTGATATTATGAAGAGAATTTTCTAGACATTCATTTTAAGATATTTCTGTCCATTTAAAAATGTATGCAGGTATCATAAATCAAAATAACTAAAATAAAAAACAGAATAAAAAAATGCAATGTCTGATAATTCTAGAAAAAAATATTATGAATTTTTTTTATTATTATCATGTTTCTGTCACGCACAGTAAACCATTAGCAATCTTTCACCCAGACTTTTTGACAGTTGAGTATACTACTACTACTAATAATAATAATAATTATTATTATTATAAAATAGTTAAACCTGGAAAAAAAGACAAAATAAAAACACTTTGCAACAAATTGTTGTACGGAGGGCAGATCCTGCCATAATCAGCAGGAACACAATAATTACATGTTGTGTAATATAAAAGGGCAAATACTTCTTTTGCCCTTTTTCCTTTAACTTTTACAAAGAGTCAAAGGGGAAAAGAAAACATTATAGGAAAAATAAAAAAGAAATCTGTAAATAATTGAACAAAGGAGAAAATATAAAGTGAGAAAATACAAAGAGGAAATGTTAGAGGAGAAAATAAACAAATAAAAAAGTGGCAGTAAAATAAAATAAAAAAAACAGAATGAGGAAAAATTATAAATAAAAACATGATAGTAAATACAAAATGTGTTAAATAAATGCAAAATATAAAAAAACTGAGAACAAATAAACAAGGAAGCTAAGAAAATAAGATTGGAAATAAAATAATATTTCTAATGTTATAATGTATAATTAATCATGTTGAAAATAAAAAATAGTGTTGATTCATATGTAACCAAATTAGTTGGAAAAAGTTATTTATTTATTTTTTGGAAGTGATTTCTGGCACTTCATCAAACCTTTTATTTATCTCTATATGTATTACCAATTTTGACAGAATCCATCCTCCATAAATTTGTACGCAACTTCAAAATAAAACTATATTCGTGCTGAAGACTCGCGGTTCGGGTTTGTCGTTGCTTCATTTTATAGAGATCCATAACCGGAAGTGTCGTTTCCAGCTTGACAGCGCTGAAAGGCTGCCAAACAGAGGCTGACTGATGCTGCCCGCTGCGGTCTCCCTCAATGAGCCGAGGCCGAGCTGAACTTTCACATCTCCTCCTCCGCCGTCTGGGTCCATAGAACCGAACCCGAAAAAACGCTTCTTTTTTTTCCTCAGATGCTCCACAGCCATTTTAAATTGAGCATCCCTCTGTGGGAGATCTGAAATAATAATAATATTACTAATAAAAAAAAATTAAATAAAATCCCTCCGGGTCTGCGGGAGGAGCGGGTCTGAACTGAGGAGATGCCTGACGGGTGGCTCGGTTCTTCTGGGCATCCCGAGCATCGATTAGCGGAGAAATGCTGAAGTTTAGCGGCAGCTCGGTGGTCGCGGCGCTGCTCATCGCGGTGGTTTTCGGCGCTTTCTTCTTCTGCGAGTATCTCATCTACTTCCCGACCATCCTCAAGTGCGCCTGGCCGAAGCTGAGCCGTGCCCGGGGCGGAGAGGGCACCGACGGGCGGCCGGCGGACGCAGCGGTCCGCGCCATGGTGCTTTCGGACACCCACCTCCTCGGAGCGGTGGGGGGACACTGGTTCGACAAGCTCAGGAGGTAATCTCTCCATTTTACCCATCCATTTTAAACACCAGTAAGGTGAGGTGAGGTGAGGCAATAAAAGGAAAAGCCAAAAAATGACAGCGGGGTTGTTTCCAAACGCAGGGAATGGCAGATGGAGCGGGCTTTCCAGACCGCGCTGTGGCTGCTCAAGCCCGAAATAGTCTTTATTCTCGGGGATATCTTCGACGAAGGCAAGTGGAGCTCCCAGAAGGTAACAGAGCTCCATGTTTTCCCTCCTAATGCAGCTGCACTGCTTTTGGATTATCCTAACCATGCTTGGAAATAATAATAATAGAGGAAATAAACTGTGCATGATGTGGATTTAGAGGGTTCTGATCAGATTCTGGTTCTGTTTGGGCCCACAGACCGCAGGGTCTGATGTAAACATCTGCAGCCTCCATCCATCTCTCCACACAATGCTCCATTTATTTCACTGATGCACTGATTTTGGCAGGTCAGCGATTACCGATCTTTAAAAATCCTGACCTGCCGATTCTGATTTTGGCCTTTACCAAATTTGTCTGAAATGTTACAAGATATAGCAAGAAAGTCCCTGAATTGGCAACACCGAGGTGCCTATTGTTAACTGCAAACGAGCAGAAATGACCCGGTGGGCCGGCCTGTCAGCCAAATCTCTCTCACAGGAGAGCAGAAAAGGACAGTGGATGATTTTTAGACCTTTGCTGAGGTGGATCAGGTCCGAAAATTGAGGAAATTGGTGCCGATTGGCCGATAAATTGTCTGGCTCATAAATCGGAGCACCCCAAATTTATTTCACTCACGCTGTAAAAATCATAGAATCTGAGAATATGATGAAATATAACCATTAAGTTTGAGCAGTTTGCCAAACACAAATAGAAAAATGTACAACAATCGCTCCTATTGTCATTTCTAGACCCGGCTGCAGCTCTACTTCCTCAGTGTTTGTTGAATCCTAAAGAAATGTTCCGACTTTCTGACGATTGTTTAGATTAAATTAGGGCCCGGTCTGTCAGTCACACCTTTCTCACCAGAGAGCAAATGGTTGATTCTTAGACCTTTGCCAAGCTATTTAGGATCGGCTTCACATGTAAAAATCGGCCGATCGCCAATCTCCCAATATTAAGGAAATTGGCACCGTTAAATCGGCTGGCCGATAAATCGGTGCGCCTAATAACAAATGAAATATTAATCAGCATTGTGATGTGCAACGACGGCACTTGACAAAATTTAATGTCTGAACTGTGTTTCTATGACTTTGTATTATTATTATTATGCTGTTTGAAATGTCTTGCTGCTGAAATGTGCTCTACACATAAACACATAAACTGATTGACTTGAAATAAAACATTTTTTCAGGGTTATAAATATCCTTTCGCTGCTAAACCTCCTCACGTGTTAATAGTTTCAGCTCTAATAGAAAAGCAGCATCTGAGGGCCAATTAGAGCCTCATCACAGAAAACTTTAAACCCCTGAAGTAATTAATGGCCTCTGGCGGGGCGCCGCGGCTCGGAGCAGCCACCTCGGCCTTCCCTGGAGATCCCATTAGGACTCCTGAACTGCTCAGGTGAATTTCTGAAACCTTCTCTCTCCGTTTCTCTCTGCAGCACTGGGAGGACGACGTGCGCCGCTTCCACAGGATGTTCAGGCACTCCTCGGACACAGAACTGGTCGTACTGGTCGGCAATCACGACATCGGGTTCCATTATGAGTAAGCACGCAACGCCTCTCCGCTTTTGCTCCTTTTGTGTAAAAATAAAACAACGGTTGACCTTTCAGAGGCGGGACGCTGCTGAAAATCCTGATGAATTAAACCCTGAGATTAGAGCTCACACTCCCTGAGCATACTGATTTTATTTTTACTGCCGTCACTGTTAAACACAAAATCTTACCAAATATTTCCTGTCTGGTTTTAATGCAAATATTTTTTGTGAACACATTTGAGACAACATTTGCTTTGAATAAATAAACTGAATTAAATATCTTAGTACACTTGAAATATGACAAAGCTAACTTACAAGAAACAGGAGGTTGTTCTAAGCCAGTAATTCCTGAAGACTGATAAAAGGTTCTAGTTCCACTGGCAGATCATTTCACTTCTAATATGGGAAAAAATGTTTTATAATAAGTGAAATAATCTGCCAGTGGAACTAGAACTTTGTATCAATATTCAGGAATAACCAGCCTAAAACAAGCTCATATTTCTTGCTTGCTGAAAAGTTACAATAAAGTTAGTTTTGTCGTATTTCCAGTGTACTAATATATTTCCACTATAAACTAGACCAAAATAGTTGGATACATTCTGTGTTTTTGCAGTGCTGCTTCCAGAAATAGCTACCAGGAGTATCAGCGAAATCTTCTCTGCTGCAGAGCCGGAAAAACAAAAGGAGACGAGTTTGTCCACATTACATAAATGTTTCAGAAACGTTTGAGGTGTGAACCAATCGGAACGAGTTTAGTTAGATAATGCCAGAGTTATGTGTAGTAAATGCTGTCAGGAATGAGAACACACTGCAAAAACACAAAATGTAACTTAGTATTTTTGTCTAGTTTCTAGTGCAAATATCTTAGTACACTTAAAAAGAGACAAAACTATATTATAAGTAACATTTCAGCTAGATAAATTAGCTTTTTAAAGAAATAATTCTAAAAAAATAATTCTGGGAGATTATTTAACTTATTTTCCCATGTTACAAGTGAAAATTTATCAATATTAAGAAATTATTGACTTAAAACAAGCTCCTATATTTGTTGAAACATTATTTGTAAGTTAGTTTTGTCTTATTTCAAGTGTATTAAGATATTTGGACGAGAAACTAGAACATTAAATACTTGTGTTAGATTTTGTGTTTTTGCAGTGCACACAGTCTGAACTCTTTGGAAAACACAAAAGGCTTCATTGACTGAGGTTTCCTTACCATCAGCCCTCTGCACACCACCCTGCTGCACAAAGGTGAACCAAACACGGACTACTGCACCACTGCAAAACTGCAGAGTCTCGTTTTAGGAAGACACCTGGTTGTTTTTTTCAAAGTAACACAGGGCCTAGAAAAATATATAAATGTTGAGTATTATCACATGCTGTCCAGATCCATATTTTATTGGGATTTTGTGTGGTGGATAAACAGGCAGTAATGCATAATTGTGATGCGGAAGGAAAATGAGACATGATTTTCAAAATATCAAGTGTTTACATTCAGCCTGATCTTAGTCAATACTTTGTAAAAATGACTTTTTGCTTCAGTTACAAATCAAAGTCCTTTGGGAAATGCACCAGTTCTGCACCTCTACAGACTAACTTTCTTTAAAGAATTTCACTCTTTACATTTAAAAGCAAGTTTTTCATAATATAACTCAATGTGATATATATATACATATATATATAAAATGTAAAATAAATTAATGTTCTGAAATGTTTGTAGTCTGGCAGCAAACTAAAGAAGAAAGTATTTATTTTTTATTCCTGTGGAAACTTTTAAACAGCAGCAGCGCCGCAGCTCTTAGTGGTTCTAGTTCATTTTTGATGTTTGAGACTTGCGCTATGTTTCAGAGATGTTGCATTCATTGTTTTTGCAGAAGGAAAGTGACACACGGTGCAGAAAATAATCTCGCAGTTAAATTTTTGATGCATGTGCTTCAGAGATGTGGGATTATGTCGACATGCGGCTGCTCTTACGGGCTTTGATTCAATCCGTGCAGCAGGGAGTGGAACTGGCACAGCCCTTATGTAACAGTGCATGACAGGCATGACGTGCCGGGCTGAGCAGCAGCTTTTTAACCCTCACTGTTTGCGTTGTTGTGTTGTGTTTCCCCTGCAGGATGGACTGGTTCAAGCTGCAGCGCTTTGAGAAGGTCTTCAACGCCTCCTCCACCAGGATTGTTACCAAAAAGGGAGTCAAGTGAGTGACAGGAAGTAGAAAAGCATAAAATGCTGCAGCCATCAGTTAGGCTTCTTCACAAGAAAAAAATACACATTATTTAGTTTCTAGTAAAAGTCACTCTACACCTATTGTAAAAGTTCTCAGACTTTTCCTCCCTATTTTAAGAGATGGATTTTTTAATAAAGGGGGGTTCTGTTGAGATGCTATGAGCGGTTAGTAGCTTACCCAGTTTTATTTCTCTCTAAATACATTTAAGTATTTTTTACAGGGGACTTTTTCTGTATTAAAATACAATACATTTAGCCCTGACTGATACATTGTGATAAACGATAATATTGTTGTTTTAAGACCATTTTCAAGTAAAAATGTAATAATAATGGTAATGGCATAATGATGGAAGAACAGATTCTTAAAGATCAATAAACTTTAAATTCTAAAGAACCATGAGCACATTAGCAACTGGAAGACATTTTAAGTATCCGAAATAAATAAACAACAACAGAAATAACAAATGGAAAGAATCATAGTCTCTGTAAATACAAAAAAACAGGCTGGTTGAGGCCAAAGCACCAGATTGAAGATTTTTGTCGTCCAACTTTTGGTGGAAAGTGAAAAACAATAAATCATGCAAATGGAAATCACTGTTTAAATTTGTCATGCAATTAATTAATTGGTTTATTACTCATTACAACAGTGCCAGTTTAGATTGACTAACACAATAATTTTGATTAATTAATAACAAAGATTCTAACACGTTACAAATTTTAAGTCATTTAATCAATCTGGCTTTTATTTTATTATTTTTTACACAAAAGTCCTGAGCTGGAACCTTTGTGTTTCTTATTGTGTTTCTGGTTCGCCTGTAAACCTGACGCACAAGTGACATCTATAAGCAAGAGCAATGACCGACAAAGCCATTTCTCTTGGCCCACCAGAGGTTAAAGTTCCCTTCATAAAACAATCTAATGCTTGAAAAGTCTGTTGTTGTGCTCAAATTGTGCTAAAAGGAGTTAGCCAATCACTGAAGCTACTCAAGCCTAAAATAGCAT
>NW_006800094.1:1479814-1489811 GCF_000485575.1 Poecilia formosa | reverse complement strand
TAGATACTCTCTTGTATCTAATGTAGAAAAAAAAAAGAAAGAAACAAAAACAAGCTTGGAGAAGCTCAGGTTTCACCTCTGGTTTGTTGGAGCATCATTACAGTTCATTTGTTATCCACAATGAGCAAAATGAAACTGTTCTGTAGAAACATAAAACCTCTTGATTGTATAACCTTTGAAACTGAAAACACCAAATTTTCGTGAGCCAGGAATATGTTTTCCTAAAACCAACGCCCGGATACGTCATATCAGCGAACGGCAGCTCGTTTATTGGACCTAACATCTATTCATCTGTTGAGATTCTGCGTGGGATTTGTTTCGTCAAGGTTGTTGTTTCTGGAAGAACCTCTTAAGTCTTGAGTCTTTTTAAGACTTAAGTCTTGAGTCTTTTTAAGACTGGCGGGTTTTCTTTAAGGACTGCCTCGAGCACTAATTTCCAAATGAAGAACTACCAGCCACCAAAATGATGAAGAAACCTTAAGGTATCAGTGTGAAACCTAATACAAAATGTCTGAAAAGAGATGAAACAGTAACAGTAATATGCTGAGTTTGTTCAGTAAAACACAATGAGAAATCATGGCAGTGGAAAGTGAAATCATGGCAGTGGAAAGTGAAATCATGGCAGTGGAAAGTGAACATCTTAGGCATTGCATTGAATTTTACAGTACCAATTGCTTGCCGTTCTCTTCTAGGAGGAGTCCTAAAAGTCCCAGGAAACAACCGAGAGTCAGCTGCAAGGGACAGAAGATTCATGTTAATCAAAAGCTCTGATGCTTTCTTTTTCAATGTTGGCTCCTTTCCAAGAAAAAAAAATCTCAACAAAAGCTTTAAAGCTGCCTGTGTGGCGCAGTTCTGACATTGCATGAAAAATGTGTGACATCGTGATGAAGGTAAACAAAACTCAATGCAGTTATAGTACAAAGATGCAGTAGATGCTGCTGTTTGAGGAATATCAGAATACACTGAATGCAAACAACAGCAGTAGAATGTTAATTACATTTCATAACCATTTTATATTAAAGCTGTGTCTGAGCTAAACACCTTCGGAGGCCAGAAGACGAAACGTTAAGCTTGTTGCGACGGATTGCAACTTTTTGACACTACTTACAAAAACTCCTGACATGTAGCCCGTCACGTCCAGGCTCTCTGCGCGCGTTGTTGTGTAGGCTCCCAGCACCACCAGCAGCAGAGACAGACTGAGCATGCTCAGTACCAGCCACAGAGCTCTCCGGACCCTCAGCACCACCTCTGTGAACCACAGAAGAAACGACGAACTTTGATCATACTACCAGGATGAATAACACACGACACTATGTAAAACAAGCTGTACTCCGAGGAGCTTTTAAAACTCCTGTTCTTCTCAGATATACAAACTAATTTGAAAATGATACACTTGTTCAGTCATTAATTGCCCAAAGTTACTTGTAAGTGATCTATGTGAATTTTTTTTTTCCACCATCTGTGCAAACACTTGGCAGCCTTCTCTCCTTCCATGTTCACATCTGGGCACATCTGGACACATCTCAGCAGATTTACAACAGGGAAGCGTTTGATTACATCAGAAATAGTTTAAACTCAGATTTTAAGATGATTATGTTAATTCACTCTTACAGCTTTTGGAAGGAATTGTTTCTAGATTGTCCAAGTACAGGAAAGCAGACAATCAATTCCCCACATTTGGGCAATTAACTTTCAATTACTTTGAAAAAAAAAAAAAAAAGGATTTTCCTAAATATATATTCTTCCAAACATAATCAAAGCCCAAAGTCTGACACACGTGTGAACATTTAAAACTACTACTAATCGACCACATTTTTGTTGGCGGGAAGATCTGTGATGAAAGAGCTTAACCATTTGTGTAAATACATTAATGAGAAATTTGAACTAGCCAGGTGTCATGCATGAAAACCCAGAAAAAAACATGAGCTCACATTAATTCACAGTGGAAATAAGCATCCAAAGATAACTAAAGTTATCAGAAACATTTGGCTTTTTTGAGGAGGAATAACAATAACTGAAAAAGTGTACAAATAGATGTATGAAGCTTTACAGAGAAATACCTGCATAAAGCGAGTCAGGGAGTACCTTAAGCACTTTCTGGGATAAAACAAATTGCAGAACGAAAATGTAATTAAATTAAAACGAGCAATCATATCAGCTCTCATGTTAAACTTTTGACAGAAATAACTTTAAAGTTCATCCAACAAGCTAATAAACATACATTAACTCTGTCACAATAAAAACTGTAAATATAAGTAGAAAATTCACATTCAGTTTAGTTACACACAATATGACCTGAACTGAATTTGGACCACATTGGATTCAACTTCAAATAAATTTGTTTACAAAGTCATTTATATGACATGTAATTAGGTGTTAAACAAATAAACCACATAATAGCAAAACACAACGGCTACGAGGATGGTAATAGGTTGCTTGACCTTTTGTCAAATACCTTTCAGACTGGATAGTTTGGGTAACATCTACTAGAGTTTCATCATCTGTTACTGACAATTAAGGATCCAGAGTGTTAAACGACTTTTGAGATTGCAAAGTTAAAGCTTGAATTACAAAACAACTTATCTACTCCACTCCTGTTAAATTACCTGTCGGTTTGTTCATTATGTCTTCCTCCTTGCCTGCAGGTCTTTGGGTCCTTGCGGTCATGATAGTATAAGTGCCTCTAAACCAGTCCACAGTGTTTTCCCTAGGAGTGTAATCGTCCAGATCAGCTGGCTGAAGCTTTGGTGAGAACCTTTAAAAGTCTTCAGTGTCCAGAGAGACGGGGGAAACATGAAAGCTGCTGCTGCTCCAGCAGTGAGCTGCGTACAGAGAGCTCCAGCCTCTGAAGCATTCAGGGGTAAAAAGAAACTTGAGACCTTTTTTCTCTCTTTCCCGGCTGTCATCATACTCCAGGTGGCAATCTTCAAAGAAAATTATTATGAGGATGTATCCAAACGAGCATCCTGAAACTAGTGTAAGTGTTGGAAAAAAAAATAAATCACATAACATTCATTTTATTACAGTCTTTTACAACTCCTTGCTGTGAATTTGGATGTCTGTCTAACATTTGTTATTTAAAAGATCTTAAAAGTAAATGCCCGTACTCAAAGGGTCATTTAATTTGAGATGCATCTCAATGAATTAAATAAATCTTTCACATTTTTTCTTTCACTAAACTTTCCACCTTTCCACCCTTTGCATGAGGAAGAGCCAGCTTCTTCCTTTTGTGGTTATTTTAAATGAAACATACCTTCCAATGTGTATATTTATTAATCAACATTAAATTACTTTACTTTTTTTTTTAACTATTTGAAATAACTGCCAATAGAAGTTACACATATGTTATTCAAATTGCTGAAATAAGTTAACTTTAAGTTAATACAACAATGTAGATATTTATAGTTTGAAACATTTTTATATGAAAAGGGTTTCCACTTAATGCCTGGCAAACAGCGTCCTCTTCCGTCGCTATAGGAACAAGACGCTGGCTAACATGGTTAGCATTAGCACAGCTGTCGTCCTTCCATTTTGTGCAGCTAAGCTAACGCCAGCTAGCACCGTTTTGCGGCAGAGATGGATGACGGTGACGAGCCGGGTTTAGTCCTGTCGCACAGCACCTCTTCGGGCTCTAAGTCGGGTGGGGACAAGATGTTTTCCCTGAAGAAGTGGAATGCAGTAGCCATGTGGAGTTGGGACGTTGAGTGCGATACTTGTGCCATTTGTCGGGTACAAGTAATGGGTGAGTCTGGATGAGTTGTTAGCTCAGCTCTCACCCACGGCTAATGAAGCTAACAGGTTTGTAACAGTACAAATGAAGCAGTAACGCTGTTCGCTTTACGTTTTACAGACGCCTGCCTTCGATGCCAGGCGGAGAATAAACAAGAAGACTGTGTTGGTAAGATACTTGACACAAAAAAGCACAATTTACTAATAGCAGTAGCTGTTAAGTTAATCAAACAAGCTAGCGTTGGCTAATTAGTGGGAGCTGTCAGGAAAAACAACATTCAGCCTGCTAATTACAGAAACCTGTTTAAAGAAATTCAGAAGAACTCGTTTTTTTTTTAATGAGCAACAGCAGCATATGCTGTTTCAGAGCCCAAGAAAGATAAACGGAGTTATTTTAACTGAAATATGTCGTCAGATGTTACGACTATAGTTCTATCCCTGTTTGAAAACCCTGTAGAAACAGCATGATCTCAGACAAACACTCATTGAAATTCCCTTGCTACTGCTGCTGCTACTGAGTGTTATGGCAAAATACAATCAACCTACAATTCCCTAGTTCTATTTCTAACAATAGTCATGGGATTCTGTAATTAGAGAATTATTTGTGTTTGTGGGGCTACGATTGCTGTGCCATTCCGTTATCTAAAAAAAACAATAGTAAATAATTGATATCCTCACTTTTATCGTTATCACAATAGTACCACAACGTACTGTGATGAAACTTTATGTCCATATAGCCCACCCCAAACTTGTAAAACAATTGCTACTTTTTTTTTTTCACCCATCTCCCTGATATATTTTCTGTAAAAACTATTTCCTAAATAGTTTTGTCTGGTGTAGTCATTGAACTCAGCAGGTTGTTTGTTTTCTGTCTTTCAGTCGTATGGGGAGAGTGCAACCACTCCTTCCATAACTGCTGCATGTCACTTTGGGTGAAGCAGAACAACCGCTGTCCCCTCTGCCAGCAGGACTGGGTGGTCCAGAGAATCGGCAAATAAGCACCACATCCAGATGTACTGTGCACAGATGCACCAGAACATGGTGACGGACTTCTCACTGATCCCGGCAGTATGTCCTGCATTGTCCTCTCCCTTTCAATTGCATGTTTCCGTTATACCTGGTGTCAAAGGAGGACAATGGACACAGCTAGAGCTGCACAGATTCGTGGCTGAAGGGATCACACTTCAGAATAAAGTGTGTTGGAGCGTCATGTTAGCTTTACATTAATGTCTGCTGTGGTGTTTGGCACAACGTGAAAATGGGAGTTTCTTCTTTAAGGATCAAGGATTGTGAATAACTGTGATTCAGATACTCTTTAAGAATAAAATTCATACAATTCAAATAAAAGTGTCAAAGTGTGACAGATACTTCATTCAGTCTTGAAATTTTCAGTTATTTGTCAGAATAGGACTTTGAGTTTTAAAGTATATCACAAATAATTAAAACCTGCACACTGAAACCTTGCAGCTTAATTACATTCTGATTCCAGTTAGATGTTTGAAATTCCCATTCTGTCTAGCATGCTCCTCTGAGCCTTTTATAGACAAAAAAAAACAGCTTTTATGGAGTGTACATGTGGTACTGATTGGTTACAGGTTGGCTTTACGGATGTAAGTGCTTAGGCTGCGAAACTGCTCTACATGACAGGTAACCTTGTTCCCCATTATATTGTGAGCATTGGATTACATGTAAGGCTGGCATTGTTCCAGTGTCAAGGTGTTCCCTGTGGTTATATTTGAAACCCAATGAACGAAGCAATGAACTAAGTAAAAGTTTGAATTTTTGTTTTCAAAAACCAATAAACAGGAGAGTAAGTGGAAGACAGATGCTATTGGCTGGAAGGCTGCATCAACCTTGTTCAACCTGAGGCTGATGTGAAAAAAGAAGCAACCTCAGTGCTTTGTACCAACATGAGTATAAATAAAAATGGCTGTAAGAAATAAGTATTTTTCACAACATAATGTCTTGTGTTTATTTTTTTTTTGTATTTTTTATTTTTTTTTAAATGTAGTAAAAACCTGACTCCTATTACAATAAGAAGGGTTACTCTAAAGAAGTCTGTGTAAACTCATAAATTCAGTGGTCTCCAGTGACTTCAAGGTTGGAGCTGGCACCGCTTCATGTCAGAGTGGCAGTTCAGCGGTTGCACACAGCCACTTTGCATCTCCTAATAATAGACCAGTCTAAATCCTCTTAACTTCAAACCGCATAAGTTGCTTTCCCCATGTGTCGTCTTTGCAAAAACATGCGAGGCCGTGTGGGACGAGGCAGCGAGAACGTTCAAGATGCGGGAGCTCGATGGGCTCTCTTGTCCCTCGATTTTCCAGATGGGCGAATTTAAGTGTTCTTAGTTCAACAGCTGTTTCCCAGTACGCCTCAGGATTTATCCGCCCATGGGTGACCTGGCAGGTCTGGTCAGCTTGGTGGCCAACACAGCCTACCTGGGAGCTCTGGAGCCCGATAGCAACGAGCTAAGAATGCGGCGAGTGTCTCTGACGCTGCCCACGCCAAAGAAGTCCTCTGCTCCTCGGGCAGCACTGGAGAAGACCTATGAGTCACTTTGTGAGCAGCAGCCTATAGGAAGGAAGTTGTTTCAGCAGTTTCTCCTGACCTCTGACTCTCAGTGTGTGGCTGTTGCTGAGTTTCTGGAGGAGCTGAGCAACTGGAGCGTCGCCGAGGACGGAACCAAGGAAAAGGCCAAACAGAGGATACTGTCAAAGTTTTGTCAGCCTCAGTCTCAGACTTTCCTCTCCTTCCTCACAGCGGAGGACGTCAAGGCGTGCCTGTCTCTTTTCAACAAAAACGACGAGGCAGCCGTGGAGCAGATGAGAGAAGCGACTAGAAAATTTCTGAAAGGAAAACCTTTCCTGGAGTACATGAAAAGCCCCTTCTTTTACCGATTCCTGCAGTGGAAGGAGTGCGAGAGGCAGAAGATTACTGACAGATACTTTTACGAGTTCAGGAGTTTGGGCAGAGGTGGCTTTGGCGAGGTCGGTACAAAGCTTCCCATCAAAATCAACATGTTCAAAGTAGAACACAGACAAATTAATAGGCTTTTCTCTAGCTCATTAAAACTACAGCGCAGGGATGGTGCTTTGCAACTTTTACATGTGTCCCTACTTCAACACACCTGAGTCAAGTAATGAGATCATTTGCAGCACTCTGGAGAAATTGACTGCATGAAGTGAGTCAGATGTGTCCAGACTTTTAGATTTAGGGACATGTATCATTTTGACCATATGTTGATTAAAGTAGGTGCACAAATAATTCAAACATGGGCACTCTATTGTTTTTAAACAACTGACGCTTTTTGTTTCATAATCATTTCATTCTTTAAAATCACAGGTTTAAATAAATTATTAAAAGTCCAGATTGAAGATGATATTCTTGCTTAATATATGTGAACTTCTGACCCGATCAGTGTGAGCGCTCATCATGAGATCATCTGTTTGTTGCACGAGCAAAAGGTTAGCAAGAGATTAAGACAAATTTTAATTCACATAGCACAAGGTTTTACTTTGAGTGCTTTGTCCTAATGTCCCATATCTTTCTCAATTTTCTGTTCCGCCACTGCTGGCAAGAAAAAATATCAGCACAGGAAAAAGTCAGCAGAAAGTAAATGGGTAATTACTGCACTGCTGATGATCTTTCAGCTGATAAGCTGTTTGACCCAAAACTGAAGGAATAGGCACCTTCTCATTTGACAATCATATAAAAAGACACTTCCTGTGGTCATGGAAGAAGGGTTAGTCTGTTCCATCAAGCAGAGAAAACATCTAAGCAGATTGCAGAAATTACTAAAACTGTAAGGAAGTGGGTTAAGAACTGTCCAATCCACAATTAGAAACTGGAAGGATAGTGGGGAACAATCATCTCTGAGGAAGAAATGTGGTAGGAAAAACCCCAAATGACTGATGGGTGATGAATCACTTGTCAGTTAAACGATTGGTGACATCTAATTAAAGAAAAACAACAGAACTCAGGGTTATGTTTAATAGTGAAAGAAAGAGCAATTCCACAATTTGAGGAGAACTCAATAACCACTAATTGGTGAGGCTAACTTGAGAAAAAGGCTTCAGTTTGCAAAGCTGCATAAAGATTGAACTCTAAGCAATAGGAAAGCTACAGGAAGTCATAATAATTAGACTGAGTGACCTTTTTTTTTGGCAGCAATGTGACCAGGCAGTGCATTTTAAGATGCTAAAACAATCCGTCGGACGCTAAAAACCAGTCTTGGTATTAAAATGAATCATGCTGCCCTTTTCTGACAGGTGTGTGCAGTCCAGGTCAAGCACACAGGCCAGATGTACGCCTGCAAGAAGCTGGACAAGAAGCGTCTGAAGAAGAAAGGAGGAGAGAGGCTGGCCCTTACGGAGAAGCAGATCCTGGAGAAGGTCAACAGCACCTTCATTGTGAACCTGGCCTACGCTTACCAAAGCAAAACCCACCTGTGTCTGGTCATGACCCTTATGTCCGGAGGAGACCTCAGGTTCCACATCTACGAGTTGGGCAGGAGAGGCATCCGCATGGAGCGTGTCGTTTACTACGCAGCCCAGATTGTTTCCGGTATCCTCCACCTGCACTCTATGGACATCGTGTATCGAGATCTGAAGCCTGAGAACGTTCTGCTGGATGCGAAGGGCCAGTGCCGACTGTCAGACCTGGGACTGGCCGTGGAGCTGCCAAAAGGAAAAATGACTTGCCAGAGGGTGAGTACCGGACATTCATGTGGTTTGTGTGGCTGCTGAATCCTCCTCTACTCGGAGCACAGCATGGGAAAACCCTTAGCAGCTCGTTTCAGACATGGTACATCTTTACCTTCTCTTCTTTACTTTCACCACACGGTTCAGCTGCTATTTCAAGTAGCTTATCGGGAACAGGGACGATGGTGCTCCTTACAGTCGAGCATGATCCTATGCAGCCAAAAGTTACCTCGTTAAAAGGTGCCTGACCTGATGCTCAGCTACAGCCTGCTCTGACTCAGAAATGTACAGCGGACCAGGTGCAGCCTGTAAGCATTAGCTGACTAATCTGCGTCCTACAAATGCCAGAAACATTGCGGGTCCTGCATTTTTTTTTGTTCATTATGATGAGTCAGGTGATTTAGAGCTGGTCCAAACTGAAGGAAAACCCCAAGAGCTCCGTCAGTGACAGACTACTGCATCCTAAATGCACAAAGGAGCGGTGTCGCATATCCTTCCTCGCAGCAGCTGTAAGACTCCCTTCCTCTGAGGTTTACGGTGGTGCCAGGAATGTTGTTGTCATGTTTTGCTTTGCTTTTGTTTTTGCGTTACATTGTGTTATAGCTTTTTGAGGTGTCTGAGTATAAAGTGCATAGATATGATCAAATTTGAAGTATTGCACATGCAGTCTTCTATGTTAAATTAATTGAAGTTGTAGTTTGAAAAATATAATAACAAATGATTAAAATGTGTGAAACTAATTCCTTTTCTTAATGGAAAATTGTCCTTGAGACATGTTAAAGATTTGTTTTGTTTCAGCACCCATTGCAGTTACTGATTAGTACAATTGTCTTTGCCAACATCAGTGTTGCCCCAATTACTAGTCCTTAAAAAAGCTTACGCAGCCTAATTTAACAAATGAACATTTTTGGAAAGTTAATTTATTTTTTCTAACTCAATTTACAAAATGAAACTTCTTATATAGATTAATTACTTATTAGTTATGACAATTTCCCTCTTGCAGTTAATGAAAAGACATTATTTAAGAGAAGAATATTACATCAGACCAATATACACTTTTAGTATAACAATGTGGGCTTAATCAAAAGGATGTTTACTATCCGCCTAAAGTTTGTTATTTTTAAAAGATCCTTTAATTCTAATAAATGAGCCTCATCAGAGCCCAATTCAAAAAGGTACATTAATATTTATGTTTCACACAGAGTGATATATTTTATGCACTTATTTCTACTAATTAGGATAATTATAACTTGTTCACAAATCAGGGAAAAATGGAGCGGGAGATCGACAGAAGGATTGGCGCAGCGTCTGCAGTGAAGCAGGTGCTGTACTGGTCCGTCGTGGTGAAGAGAGAGCTGAGTTAAAAAGTGAAGCTCTCGATTTACCGATCGATCTACGTTACTCATCTATGGTCATGAGCATTGGGTCATGACCGAAAGAACGAGATCACGGATACAAGCGTCCAAAATCAGTTTCCTCCGCAGGGTGGCTGGGCTCTCCCTTAGAGATAGAGTGAGAAGCTCGGTCATCAGAGAGGGACTCAGAGTAGAGCCGCTGCTCCTCCA
>NW_006800094.1:1468868-1479489 GCF_000485575.1 Poecilia formosa | reverse complement strand
TGGATGGATGGATGGATGGATGGATGGATGGATGGATGGATGGATGGATGGATGGATGGATGGATGGATGGATGGATGGATGGATGGATGGATGGATGTTTAACTTTAACATTCACCAACTTTATCTTGTGACACTAATGTCTTTCATTAGTGTTTTTTTTCCCATTGGTTTTTGACGATTCCCTTCTGTCCGTTGCAGGCTGGTACGACCGGCTACATGGCTCCAGAGATCCTGAAGCAGGAGTACTACCGCACGTCTGTGGACTGGTGGGCTCTGGGCTGCAGCATTTATGAGATGGTGGCTGGTCGTTTGCCTTTTAAAGACTTCAGGGAAAAGGTGCAGAACAGCGAGGTGACTCGTCGAACTCTGGAGGATGATTGCAAGTTTGAAGACAAAAGCTTTGACGGTCCGGCCAAAGATATCATCAACCACTTTCTCAAGAAGAAGGTTCTGTTTCGCCTTGGGTGCCGGTAAGAAAAGTCCCTCACTACAAAATACCTGGTGTATTGTGTCAAGAAAGAAACCATGTGGCAGTAGGAGAAATGTGCATGGGGACAAGAACGAACAGGATCAGAAGAGCTGGATACACATTTCTGATCCAAACAGGGCGTTACATTTTAATAAGCACAGCTAAGAAAACATAACTTCACATTGCTTGTGTTATTTTATAATTATGACATTTTTACGTCCTGATATCACATCCTAAGTTGTTGTTGTGACTGATGACCTGTTATTCTGGGTTTACTGATCAAAAAGATGATGAGATTCTGGCAAAGACTGAACATTAAAATTACAACAAAACTAATTATTTAACTGGAATTCAATTAGAATAGCTGTTTATATTTTTAATTTAAAGTCCTCTCTACATATTTTTAAAGTGACAGTGCAAGTTAGAGATCCCTTATCATGGGAATGACAATAATTCAGCTTTTTATTATGAAATGTTCTCAAATTAATATTTAGTTTCCTGTTTTATACTGAAAGTAAAAAAAAATTAATTTAATTTAATTTAAGCAATAAAAACTGACCTAGTTTGACTTAGAACTAAGATCATCAAATTCTTTACCAAAATGTGTTTTAGACTCGTGTTTGTAGTAAAAATATATATATTAAAACTGATCTTTAAACTCCCCAAATTAATGGCTTTCATGTACACACTGAGTCCAATTAGTGCTTTTTTTAGTCTGACACCTCAAGTCACATGAGCCAATTCAATAAAAACAGATGTATTTGTTTGTGTTTTATAGTAGAGACGACGACCCGAGGACTCACACGTTTTTCAAGAATATCAATTTCCACCGTCTGGAGGCAGGGCTGGTGGAGCCCCCCTGGGTGCCAAAACCTACTGTGGTCTACTCCAAGGACTCTGAAGACTTTAGGGACAACTCTGAGATCAAGGATGTCAAGTTCGACTCTAAGGACGAGAAGTTCTTCAAGGAGTTCAGCACTGGCGCAGTCTCCGTCTGCTGGCAGAGGGAAATAATCGACAGTGGAGTATTTGATGAAGTGAATAATCCTGGGGTGAACGGACATGGCCAAGAGAATGTGTGGACGTCCAGGATGTGCATCATTTTGTGAGATTCTGGATGTCTTTACTTGAAAAATTAAATTCACTCGCTGTTAGTGCTACGTGTTAAATTAAGCTGCTCGGAGACATTTTAGGCACTTGCCTTTTTTCTTCAAATCAATGCATTTCTTTTCTACTGTAGTGCTTAGAAAGCTTTATATAACAAAAAGTCTGGTAGTAATGCTGCCAGGGCCAAACACAACAAAACATTATTCACAAAAATAAAGTCAAACAAAAGGGCTCGGCCGCTTCAAACTTTGCCCTTCTATTCCTGATTAGACAGTCCGTCCCAGTGGATTCACAGTTTCCATTACATCATGCATCCATTTCAGCAGGCAATTGTTCGCATATGTTTGTAAACAAGCTGCGTAATGGTTGCTCGTAAATCTTGTAATTCTTATAATCAACAATGTGCCAAAAACCTTTTGGGGCCTTTTGGTTGTGACAAGGCAAAGTCATACGCAGTGTAACTGACGTAAATCCTCTCAATGACAGATATTCACCACTAAGTGTCGCCAAACACCAACAAAGTGCATGAAGACTCATCATCGCCTCTCAGCAACAAAATTACCTTGGCTGTGTTGGTGTGGTATTTATGAGGATGTAGTCATTTTTAATAATGAATCCAGACAAAAAGAAACTTTGTCCACACACTTTGTTTTTCCGCCTAGAAAAAAAAGGCAATTAAAAGTCAGTGCCAATCTCCTATTAGAGGAGAATGTTTTATTTAGCCTTCATGGTTACTAAGTGGAGACATAGTTTCCCAATATCCAAGAAAGCTACTTTATTCATTATGTGATTAATATAACACATTTAGCAAACAGTTTTAATAGCTTGTCCTGGGTTTGGTACACTTTTTAATCAGTCAGTAGTGAAAAATTGCTTTGCCCTAAGTTAAGTAAGCCACAATTTTAGCAAGCAAATTTAAACTCCTTATGCGAGCTAAAAATTCAAAAATGTTACCCACATGTTTAGAAATAGTTTCATCTGTTAAAATAAACTGCTAGATAACAATGCTTACTCTTTCTTACCATTAAACCGCTGACCGCAACGTATAAATATTAAACACATTATCCATCAGTTTGTAGATTGTAATAGAGGTAAATGTTCTGTGTGACAGCACTGTCACTGTGTGGCCCTCGTGTAAAAATGTGAAATCAGTATCAATATTTTGATAGTTAGCTATTTTAAATATCAGCCTTGAGAAATTATTTTAAAAATGTAATACATTCACCTGTATATTTGAAATGTTCGCTAAAATATTGACTATTTCTGTCTCAGCGAGCTAACAAATTAAGTCTGTATCAAAGGTTTTGTGGCTAATCATTAAGAGCAGGGTCCTGAAAGGTTTCGATGTGATCGTAGTCCCGTACATCCCAATTACACAGCTGATTATATCTATATACAGACAATCTGCTATCACTAGTCTTTAGGCAGATGTTTTTATTTTACAGAAAAAGAATTACACCAACAATTTGATTCAACAGCCCAATATTCTGTCTTTTCTAAATACACCTAAACAACTTACATTTCGCTGTGGAAATCAATGACGCACCTCTGTTTTAGATTACTTTGAAAAATATGGAAACTATTTGTTAAAAGAAAAAAAAAAGTGGAATCCCTTTTAAATCCAGTGAGCTAAATTTAAAATTCAGAGCAACAGGAAATGAAATGGGAAGCTTGAGACAGAGAAACATTTAGGTAGATTCAAGGACATCTAGAATGTTTTCTTGGTGTCATCCCAATGAAACCGGTTGCAGTAAATGCACAAGGTGGCATTGAAACAGTAGACATGCTTCTCATTCAGTCAGGTGGAAATAAGATTTGAAGTCAGTCCTGGACAGCTGATCTGTCTGCTGCTGTACCAGAATGTTGGGACCTGACTAATGAAGACCATAGTGCAATAAAAAAAAGATGTGTAGCAAGCTACTTCTTATTATGATATGTGATTCCGTAACTTTCTACTTCACTAAACTTGAAAACATTATTAATCACAACAGAGATATTTAATTTTAAGTTATGTTACACAAAGCCATCATTGTTACCTGGGTAAGTTTTGTGCCTTATCTGAAATGTTTAAACATCCTTTTAGAGGAGGGATGACACTTTTTCGTTGCCAGGAATTGCTTTGTATGCCATCCATCCATCCATCCATTTTCTGAACACCCTTGTCCCTCAGTGGGGTCGGGAGGGGTGCTGGTGCCTATCTCCAGCTAACGTTCCGGGCGAGAGGCGGGGTACATCCTGGACAGGTCGCCAGTCTGTCGCAGGGCTGCTTTGTATGCCCTTCAACAATTTTTTACTTGTTTGTGTATTTACCATATAGCAAATGGTTCAGCTTGTCAACCCCTTCTTAAAACTATTGGCTAAAACTGGATCTCTTTAAATTCAACTAAGCTGCTGGATCTGTGCAAAATGGATAGTATGTAAAACGTATCAACAAACTGCACAAAAATCTCACAACTAATGGCATAAGTTTAATTGTTCCAAGGTATTACAGAACATTAAGTATAGAAGAGGCTTTACCCAATCAGGCTATGAAAAAAGCAATTCTGAACCCCAAAGGTTGCAAGTGTCTGAAGTGTCCAGTTTAGCAATCCATGTCGCTAAATTTCTTGCCAAAAAAAGCAATCACACTAAATCATCTACATCACTCAGACATAGAGTTTTACATGAACTCTAAACTTGGAAACCACTTTAATATTATACAATCTAATGATTAAAGTGAAAAGAAATCCGTACTCAAAGAAAAAAAAAAGTTTATTGTTGTATGCCAACGCAGTTTTAACCTTGAAAGAATGCACATCAACAATGTAAGCATGAAAATGTAATCTTTAAACTGTTTGTTGTTGTTTTTTTTACTGACTTTACCCTCTGAAGCAAGCATACCCAGTTGGTAGGAATCACAGTATATAAATGAGAACAGTTGGGATTAGAGACTGGAAATCTGACAAGATTTCTGCCATCAACATTTTCTGAAGTAGGTGAGGATGAGAGGAGGCAGAGGAGATCTGACATCTGGCAGAGGGCTTCGGCCAAAGGAAAACCAGGAATGATGCAGCTACAGCCAATATTCTGCAGTCGATGCAACAAACCATCCTGGATGCTGCAGGTGGCATAAATGTTGTTCTTTATGTCTAAAATCTCATGTACATGTCTTCACTTTCTCTCTCTGGGTGCCAAATATCATTTTAGATGTAACACATATTTTTATGATTTATTGTCATGTATTTTGGTTTGTTGGGAGTCTTCTGTGATTTGAGGAGACTGACTTGTGCATTTCATAAATGTTTTATTTTTATTTCTTCCACTAAAATTAAAATATGGCGTGAACTTTCCCTCAAAAATGTATGAAAACGAATAAACTTCTCATCATCACTTCGAATAATACTAAGTTGCTGACAAATGAATCTTTCAAGTTATGTCAATAAAGGGTCTGAGTTATTTTTAACAACTTGTTTCTTATGACCAGATTTCTCATGTACCCACAGATTCACCTTGAAATTAAGCAAACATGTCTTTACTGCATATGCATGGTATGATGATATACAGTTGCTTTTAAGTTTTTTTGGAGGGTATTATAATATTGATATTGAATAGTACTAGGCTACAAAGTGATGCAGCTGGTAGCACTGTTGCCTTGCAAGAAGGTCTTGGGTTCAAATCCAAGCCTGCGGTCTTTTTGCATGGAGTTTGTATGTTCTCTCTCTGCCTGCACGGGTTTTCTCTGGGTACTCAGGCTTCTTTCCACAGGCCAAAAACATGAGTGTTAGATGAATTAGTCTGTCTAAGGAAGAGCAGAGACACTGGAGCCATCTGTAGACAAGCTGAATGTGAAGCTGGACGATACGGCCCAAAAACGTATCACTATATTAGCGTTTCATATCAGTTGATACTGTAAGGAAGATTAAACTTTATTAGACTTTGAGCTTGGTTTTGTATTTTAGTTCTCCGAGCCTAAGTTAGATCAGCGAATGCAACACAGCTCTGGAGGCAGGGCTACTATCGCGAGATTGGGTGTTTATGTTGTTGTTGGTAATGGCTCTCACTGCTCACTACCCGGACATTGCTAAATGCTGTCTGTGCCAGAGCTAGAGGCCGGAAACCACACAGTTCTTGCGTTGAAACAGCTCAGTTCCCATTGTAACTCATTGTTACTGGAAGAAGTAAAGTTCATGCAAGAGACCCTTCTTTTTTTTGTCGTGAATCTTCGCTACCCACACACCTCCGTCACACCGGAAACCAAAAGCACGACAATACTGATAGTTTTTGATTACTTTTTTGTTTTAAATATGTGAAATACTGCTTTACCTTCACGTCGATTTTTTTTGTTTTGTTTTTTTTTGTTCATTCTTAAGCAGTTATGAGGCACAGTGGTAAAGCCTTAAACTGCTGCTGCGGCAGTTCTCGACAGGTCGTTGCTAGGTAACCGAAGAATGAGTGAGTTGCTAGGTAACCGAAGAGCAGTGAGTTAGTTGACCTTGCTTAGGTTGAGCAGCTAAGAACTTTCCTCTGTCTACATCTTCCAGAATGTTGTGCGGTTCTGGATTGGAGTTCAATGAGTATTATTCAATATTTTATAAGATATCTGTTATTGATCACGCGTCTATCGCTTGTTGTTGGATTTATTCTGAGCTGAAGGCCACTGTAAAAGCAACCTGGAGTTCCTGCACATCTCAGTAGAAGCCGATTGCATCGATTCCACGCTGCGTCAATGGAGTAATTCATGCAGAAAGAGCTGCGATAGAGCAGACGAGAGCAGGGTTTGTTTCAGAGTTTTTCCATTAACACACGAGTTTGCTGGGTTTTAGTCACACCGCATTTCTACTTAATTTCTTGAATTTTGCATTTTTGTTTGCTGCATACCTTAATCATTGAAAGTCGGACAAACAAACAAATACAAGAAATATATCCATTAACGTGGAACCAATCTGTATATCACTTTTAAAACGGAATTACTGAAATAAAGGAGCTTTTCATTGATACAGCGCCTGTACACTAAAAAGTGCAGCAGTATGCATCTCATCATTATTAACATGTTAGTCAACAGACCGCTTTGAAAACCTCAGGCACACTTAGGTAATGAACAACACATAAACAGGTGTTGTGCTAATTCCTGAGAGGGGATGACCTTACAGAGCCGAGAAGTGGTTCCATTCACGCTTCGCAGTCATGAGATTAGAGGGCGGTTCAGATGGAAACCCAAGACGCAACCCGATCGTCATCGGCTGCGAAAGGCAGAGTGGGGAGTCCGCCGCGGACGATGTGACGACAAGACAAACTCAGCAGAAGGACTCAAGGAACATGTTTTTCCAGGCGCGTACAAGCCACCGCGAGTGTTCAGTTCCCCCGGAGCCATGCGCCGTCATCCAGCAGCATCAGCGGCGGCTCTGCAGCACGCATCTGCAGCCTGCGACACACATGTGTGCATGCATCCTTTTGTGCCACCGCTTATAAACATGAAAATATTCAGACAAGCCTTTTTTTTTTCTTTTTTTTTTTCCAAACACACTCCCGACGCAAACACACACTCACACAGGCTTATTACCTCTGTAGGAGCAGGCATGTGGTTATGAAGATCAAAGTGGGACAGGGTGTAATTTGGTACCTACGTTTGTTACATGCCCATGCTCTGGATTCACATCAAAGGCCTGTGCAATACTTCAGTTCTACTTTGGCATCCTCAGGATGGAATCACACCACTGATGTTGTTCCTTTCATTTTTTTTTTTTTTTTTTGGCTGCTGAGTTTTAATGTGTGTGTGCGCGCATTTTTTAAGTTTATGCAAATTTATCTGCATGTATCTAAAGATACAAAATTACATTTATAGGTGTCTGTGCGCCTCTGTGGATGTGCTTGTGAGAGCGTGCATGAGCATTCAGAGGGAAGAAGGCCAATAGTTATCTTTGAGAAGCTGCAGGGGAGACTGAAATTCAGCCATGAGGAGAGAAAGTGAAGGGGAAAGCAGATTTAGGGTTGCTGTCAAACACTCAAAGTTTGTTTGTTTTGCTCTGTTGTCTCTATAGCACCTTTTTAAACCACGTCATGTCACAGGACTATGAAAAAAAATGAAGAGCAAGAATTTAACACGACATAAGAAACCTCACCGTACCGAACTCAGAGCGCGACATCACCAAGACTCAGGATGTCTTTGGTTCGGATTCAGTTTTCTGAGCTTCATTGCTGGAATTCCTAACATTTCCACAAATAAGTCAGCTCCGGTCTGGTGGTCCAACAGAAACAGAGGATATGTGTGTATGTGTGTGTGTGTGTAATACCTTGTGGGGACGATTTTCCTGACATATACTACGTTGTGGGGACCAATCGCTCCTCGTGGGGACCGGAGCCTGGTCCCCAGGAGGGGAAACCCTGTTTTTGGGTCAGGGGTCAGATTTAGGGCTAAGCTATGAATTGAGTTTTGGTTAGGGTTAGGGTTAGGTATGTGATGGTTAGGGTTAGGAAAAGGGTAAAGGTAAGGTTTAGGCTGTAAAAATGAATGGAAGTCAATGGAAAGTCCCCACAAAGATAGTCAGACAAACATGTGTGTGTGTGTGTGTGTGTGTGTTGTTCTTCTCATTTAGACCCAATGAAGACTTTCCACAGCTCTCAGGCCTGAAAGCCGTTCCACTGCCATGGGTTGGACAACATCAAGGACTGACTGTGTCCAAACACACACTTTCAGTTGCACATTTATTTCTTGACCAATCATGGTGAGCATCATTTAATGCCGCATTGAAAACATAGCTTTTTATATGTCAGTGTTACTGTTGTGTTTTATTAATTTGTAGTTCTAGTTTGTGTTGTGTTTTTCAGTTTGTAGTTGGGTTTAGTGATTTGTTGATGTGGTTTGAGATCCAGGGCCACCATACAGAGCAGCCCTCCACCTCAACTAAACCACTCAGCTCCTTCAGACTAGCCAGCAGCAATTAGCAAACACCTGCTGGAACTGCACATCTGCTGAACTCATTATATGAGCCTGCATGAACCTAAAGTTTCCAGAATCAAACTCAGGACCGTCCTGCTGCGAGGCAACCGCACTAAGCACCACAAAGAGTGCAGCCCAAATAATAGCTCACCGCATACAGTTTATAAGAGTGTTTTGATCTCTATAAACTCCTGTAGCTGTATTTTTAGCAAGAACACCTAACATCTTAACTATCACCGTTTAACGCTTTCTGCAATCATCCACATCTCACCTGCTGTTTGGGTGGGAAAGGCTTACCCATGAGGAGAAAATCCAAATTTCTGAATAACATGGTCACATTTCAGAATAGAATAAAAGGGAAAATACTATAAAACCTGCAGTTCAGGGAAGGAAGAGAACAGCTCTGACGACATATGCCGTCTCAGGGGCCACAAACCACGATCACGTTGGTACCAGCATCAGTTTGAACGGCTCAGTCTGCTTGTGTTGATGTCTCTTTGTAACTCTGTGCATCAGTGAAACGAGCGGTCGTTTCGGAGAGCAGGTATTAGAAAAGTGCGGGTTTGATGCCAAGTTTTTCTACGATCTCTCAATTGTTAGTTTAACCAGGTATATGAGCTGATGTCCTGCAGTTTTTTCTGCTTCCCAAACCATTTTTAGTTAATTTACTTCCTGCTGGTTGTCAGTTAAATTATCTAACCTATAAAGTAGTTTGATCACAACTGGCATTAAACATTTATTAAAATGCTAATATATCATGTCTAAGATTAAATTCATTGTATCTTTCTTCTTAAAGTTTTATATTGCATGCAATATCCATCTATTAGGCTTTTAGTGCACTGTAAGGAGGAGATATAAATGATAGTTTTTCACAAAAGACTATCAACCCATGAGGAGAAAATCGTAAGGTTTACAGGCACTTATTGACAGTAAAGAACATGCAGGCAACGCCTTTTTATTCCCAGAAAAAGTTGGCTACAAAATTATCAAAAGGTTAAAATTTGAATGAGGCAAAATGACAAAAAAATGTTCCCCCAGCCTCATATATTTATATAGTTACTCTATTGAAACCTTTAGTCTAAAGGAGACCACAGCCCTGTCCTAATAAGGCAGAAGAGAGTTTCTTTTTGTCAAGCATGAAGGTGTAAGTGTGAAGTTAGGGTTAAGATCCACATACCAAATAAAATTCAGTGCAATGTCCTAATAAGAATAGCTTTTGGAGCTTGTGTGTGTGTGTCAGGGAGAAGTACTTAGCGGGAGGTACAAAAGCAAAAGCAATCCCACAGACCTGGATGACGGCGGCAGAAAAACAGGAATATAAGCTGTAACCATAGTATCACTTTCTACAAGCAAAATGAGTTTGATTTAATTAGCTGGTTCTTATTGCATTCTTTGTTGGCAATGTAATATGACTGACAGTTGGTGCAGGAGCCAGCCTGGACTCAGTCCAGGTCCATCTACGCTTTGTGTGTTCCCAGAATCTGTAATTTGCCTCTTGCAGCCTGTCGGCATGCTCAGGTTTAAGGGCTTTTGTTTGTCACACCCTCCTTCAGCATCTGGACTGAGCAGATGCTGCTGAATACAATTTAAAATACAATTTAAAAAAAAAAAAAACACTGTCAGTCTGTGGATTCTGTTGAAATACAAAATGTTTCTATATGAAGTATAATAAAGAAAAAAAAAACAGTTAAAACCTCTATGACTTTGCAATGTAGGGTCTTTTTTATACAGATATTGTGTTGAAATCTCAAAATTTAAAGGATACGTTGAGTTTATACTTCAGCATTTCATTCAAATGTCTACACTTAGTTTTGTTAAGAAGCTGGTGCTTGTATTGTCTGCTGTCTTTGTTGTTTTATTTTGTAAAGATACAAAGAACCAGACAGACAGTTTAGCAGAAATACTGAGCATATTCAAAAATTGCTCACCTCCTTGTATTCTGTGATCTCTAGCTTTTTTTGGACATATCAAAGAGAAGGACTACTCAAACAGTGTTACTGATTGACCGTAAGTACGCAGTGGATGTGTGCAGGACGAGGCAGAAAGTACCACTCCTCACTGATAGAGGGCAGTGTTGAGCCCTAAAGGCACAATAGGCAACATGTGATCTTCTTCTTTGTGTATATAT
>NW_006800094.1:1458052-1468696 GCF_000485575.1 Poecilia formosa | reverse complement strand
TGCCAGATTTTAACAATTGAAAGGAAAATAAGAGACAAACAAGGAAATCTCCCACTGCAGAGTAAATATTCATGGAGAAGGAGGTGAATGGATTGTAAAAATAAAGGTAAGATTTTTCACAATTTTTAATTTTAATCAGGAAAGAGTGAGGCCTGCCAAAGAAAACATTCCATTTAAAAAAAAAATGCTTTAATGTTAAATATTATTTTATTCATTCTGCTGTCATGTTTTTTAATTACACGGAATTGAACAAAGCATAACCAGAAGCTTTAACCAGCTGAAAAATAATTTTCTATCCTGGATGTTGGATTTGTACATCTGACCGAGCGAGTCAGAGCGTTGCCAGCCATGAACCTCGCCGCACGTCACTGTGATGTTGTAGCTGGACAAAAATGCAGACAAGAACCTTGGATTTGCTTGATGAAACGAGGGTTTAGTGAAACAAAAGAAATGTACTTTACTTTAATTTTTGGCATAAGGAGAGCAGGCCATGGAGCCAAGGAGAACGCAACAGAAGAAACCAGAAAGAAACAACAAAACCAGGGAGCTTAAATACTGGAAAGTAACATTGAAACCATGTTATTCTAATCAGAGGGATGCAGAGAAGCTGAGGGAGAGAGCAGAGCGGGGAAACTGAAGGAATTAAGAAAATACAGAACGAACAAAGAGGGAGCTCAGCACAATACAAAGGATCTACATACCACCAAAAAGGCCCAAACCAAAAATGCTCAAAAAACAAAACAAGTAACCAAGAATCTCAAACAGAAGGAATGAATCTAAATGGTAACACATTAACAACAATTATGGCTTAATGAGAGACTGGCTTGTTTGGCTAATGATTCCAGGTAATCTGGATAGCGTCCCGATTTAAATAAAAAAAAACAAACTCTATTAATAATTTAATCAATAATAAATTATTAATTGTAAGTATTAATAATTCCTTAAGCCAAACATTGATGCAATTCCAAATTATTTTAATTTTGAATCTGGTCTGCATAATTTTGAAGTAGAGCATTGTTACATATTCCCAGCCTCTGTCGCAATATCGCAATATGGGATTGTGAGAGTCAAATAATCAGAGATAAAAAAATAAAATAAAAAATGTAATCAAAACAAAATGATTTTTAAAACGTTCCCCACAGAAAACACGGCAAATTGCTTCACAATTTTCACAACTTGGGTTTAATGTTTCAGCCAGTGCCATCTTGATTTTTGAGACCTCACATTTTAATCGGCTGCAAAGCACACAGACGCAGATTGGTGCAGCGGTGTGGGTGGTCTTGGCTCAGGAACAAATCGTAAGGTTTACGCTTTGGTTCACAGTCGTGTGTTTGTTGGGGCTCTGAGCTACTAATTGTTCCCTCTGCTTGCATGCCAGCTGTTGAAGTAGTTAATTGTCAACAACTCTGTGAATCCCACTAAGCCTGAAAGGTATTAAACAATGCATTTCCCTAAAAACTCACCCAATGCTACAAATCAGCCAAGTGTTAAAATTACGGATTCGATTTTATTCGAATCAAAATTGTGGGTTTACAAAAGTAATGTAGTTTTGTTAATAGAAAATCTCACAGAGCAATTAAGCCCCCCAAAAGTCATAGAGAATTGATCATTTTTATTTTTATTATCGTTGTCCATTCAACTGTTAATCAATAAATTAAAAAAATGTTTATTCTGATGAGTTTGTCAGATTAAAATTACCTTTTGAAAATATTAAACTTTAAGCAAGTATTAAACATACTTTAATACTTGCTTAAAGTATGTTTTAAGCATACTTTAAGCTTAAAACATAGCTTAAATGTTTTAAGCTATGTTTTAACATAGCTGATTCTTTAATAATCAGATGTCATATTCCAACTATAAATATTATGGTTTCATTACTTATAAGTGGAAAATAATTATAATTAATAGAAATAAATGCTTTCAAACAACAGTGTGTAATTTATGCATATGATGTGTTTCACTTAGTGAGAAAGTTCCTGAAATAAATGGACTTTTAGTGATATTATATTTTTATTGAAATAGCCTGTACAGCTGCATAAAAAACATGGAGAACTGCTTATGATTTTAATTTCCTCAACAACAAAAAAAGACAGATGTTTGGGTCCAGTCCCAGCTGGGCTTTCTGTTATGGAGTTTCCATGTTCTCCCTGAGCATGAGTGTGTGGGCTTTCACTGGGAAAGACTGGTGTGGTTTCAGTCAAGACACTGGCATGCTCTGTGTCACCTCTCTGTAATGGGTTGAAGTCTGTCCTCAAAAATAATTGCTTTTTGGTGCTGGACAAAGAAAAGAAAAAAAGAAAAAAAAACAGGCAAAATCCTATCTCCAATCAAAATAAAGAGATTTTTAATTAGCTTGGGAACAATGGGCCTAGATGGTGCGTTCAATACAGCTTGGTTATGTTTAATCCTACTACTGTCATGATCCACCTTTCTGTTGCTGAACAGGAACCAAGGGAAAACACGGCGTCGTTGAAATTAGCTTTATTTCTTCCAAACTCCAACTAAGGGCTGGTCGCAGATACAGGCTACACAGATCCATGTGAACGACAGACTCCAGCAACCCGCCAAGGTGTGCTAGAACTTAAATCACCGGAAAAAACAGGTGCGAGGAATCAACAATCAAAAGCTACGGGAACACACGAGGGTCACTAGACCCAGCACACAAAAAGAACTACATGAGACAAAAGTAACCTCTGACAAAAACACAAAAAACACTGAAAACACCCCCACAAAATAACCCACATCACAACAACTACAAAGGAAAGCATTACTTTAATTCATTGTAACTTTAAGTGATTGCTCAATCCACAGCACTGCATGATTGTGACGTAAAAGGTAAATTATTCACAGTTTTAGGATTTTTGTTCCAAATGAAAATCAGGAAGTCTGTCAGAAATTTCAGCTGGCTTCAGTAGATTTGGAAAGAACCTAATTTTCCTCCACTTATTGCTTTCACTCTTTTGGAGTGTGTCTTTACTAGCTCTTTACCTGCAGAGCTTCTCTAACCATCATTGTTCTAATCTTGCATTGTTCAGGGTTTCCCCCAGTGCAATATAAGCCTGGCGGGCCACCAGGCTTTAATCGTGACCCCACCAGGCTAAGCTTAGCTAAAGTCTTTGTAAGATGTTTGCATTTTTTAAGACGTTATAGTTTGTGTTCAGGTATTAATCGTCCAATCTTTTCATAACACATAATTCCCAAGTGATATTTTCAAATGTCCTGTCAACTTTAAACATTTCTTAACTCAGAAATATGATTTCCCTAGCCTTGATTGTTCTATTTAATGCATACTTATTGGAAGGTGCAGACCTCCCGCTCCAGTCTCAAGTCTTCTCAAAGGACAACCTTGCCTTGGTAGGTGTGCAGTTATGCTGTAGTCTTTTTAATTTGGAAAATTGCTTTGTTATGTAACATAAAATGTCCTAGTTAGACCTTATGACATTTTCTGCTGTAACATGACAGAATGTAAAAAAAAAAATAAAAAAAATCCATGGAATTAATATGTTGTAACTCTTTTTGACTAAAATATCTACAGTGATGCTGTCATTTCCACAGGGATTGATTTACATGCATTTCAATACTTCAAACTTTTACCCAAGGAAAAGCCGTGATTTGGCATGATAAATTATGAGTTTCACTCTTAAAAAGTACAATTTCTACTAAATAATCAGCTACCGTTTATTGCAGAATCCCCCTGGTGTCATCTTCCGTAACCATAAATCTGCCAGGCATGATGACTACATCCAGCATCAGGTTTCAGACGGCGTGGCCCAGATGGCTCACGCTCACCCCTCACCTCTCCTGCTGACCCACTAACCAGACGGTGCCTCTGTTCAGGGTCACAAACATCCTTACTTCCAACTGTAACATTCTCCCATGTGAGAATCTGGACAAAATTAAAAGTAATAAAACATGGGCCTAAAAATAACATGAAACTCTTCATACTTTAAACAAATTGTTTAAAGTATGATGTTGTTAATGTATTACACATACAGGGGGAAAAAGCTCAATTTTAAAAACTGTTAACCATGTTTGCTTCTGGAGTATGATGGAACGCTTTGTAACACTAAACATTTCAACTCCTATATGCTTATTATTTGGTGCATGAGCAGAAAAACTAAGATGTATAATTTATGTCCCTGTTTCCATGATGCATGAGGAGAGAAACTCCGCTGTTGGCTTTTATGCAGGTAGCGCCACTTTAGTTTAATTCCTGCTTCAGGGTATTTGTAAACTCTTTGAAATGTAACCCAGCTCAAGTTTCCAGTTTACCTCCGGGGGGAAATAACAAGTGTTTAAAAAAAAAATAAAAAACACTTTCAAACTTAAAACTTCTGTTGTGTAACTTCACTGCGCTTATTTTAATCTTTAGAAATTAAATGTTTTGGTTGACGGATTAATTTAAGGGACGTGTTTTATTTTGAGATCTGGAGGCTTTAGTTTGTGGACTTTAATGCAAAAATGCACACAGACGTCCGTATATACGGTCCATGCGCACGTTCCCTTGCACGTGTTTCTGCGTCGGGAAGATTTGTTTATCCCTGCATGGATATTTGACTCCCCACAGCCCAAACAGTAGAGCAACTTTCTCTCATCTTCTGAACCATCAAATATCTCAAAATGATGCCCAAAATGCTCAATCTCAAAGAATTAGCCTAGAACTTTGAAATATTTTTTTGTCTTGTAATTATCTCACACATTTTTTTTGGTTATGACTTTATTTTCGATTCAGTGACCATATTTTACCTTTTTTAATATTTGCAAATTATAATATAGGCATGAAAGGCTAATAGAAATGTATCATCAAAACACATTAAAGTTTCTTGATTTTTTTTTTTTAGGTGTGACATTTTGCAGCTTTAATAAAAAAATAGATTTTTAAAAAACTTTTACACATCATTTCCAGTAGCTGTCGAGGTTCACTGTAAGTGCACCCCAGAAATCCAAAATACGCACAAACTGTATTATAGCCCAAGAATTGAAATGGGGTGTACTTTCTTCTTATCATGGCTGCACAGAACAATTCACCACAGCGCGGTGTGGAGTCTCGGAGGCTCAGACTCTTGCTACTCTTTCCCGGAAATGGGATCACAGCAGGAAGGAACAAGCCTCCAGGAGCTGACATGTAAATGTTTGTACTTCAGCTTCTGCATTATGCTAAGTTAAACCGAGCCACCAATACGCAGTCTGGATCCGTAAAAACAAGAGAGAAGCTGAACGAGTCACTGCTTCTGTTGATTTAATGCAAACATTTTATAAACTATATATTTTCTACGTATTTGTTAAGAGTCACCGTGTCATGACAGCATAACATGAGACAGAAAATCTGGGGAAAAAAAAAAAATTTCCTCTACCTTCTTCTGGAAATGCAGAAGAAGGCATTTCTGCCATCTGCAGAAATGCATCGCTGTCAAAATCAGCCAAGCACAGCCAGGAGGAAGCGTTTGGCACTCGTGTACGTGCTGCTCAAAGAGCTAATGGCTGAGAAACAAGTTACCGTTACAGGAAAACAGCTTACCCGCCGTCATCGATGGACATGCACAATCCCCTCGGCGCAGGGAACTAGATGTAGCCTAACAGAAAGGTTGTGAGCAGCGCATACACAAACATGATTCCCAGCAATAAGACCCTCCGGCTGGCTCTGATTGGTTGATTCTGACCGAGTGCTACTCTTATTCCTGCAGATGGCAGTAGGACCAGATTATCTCATATTATGCTGTCACGGTGCGGCGATCTAAAAGTTGCATAATCCAGCTTTAACGGGTTTCAGCTACAGGTTGTTTTTTCCCTCCACTTTAAAGCAGACGAGGTTTTACATTTTTATTGTGCTTAAAAGCTGCTCAGGCCCAGGCTGCAAGATCCCAGTCACAGTCCAGTCGTTGTTCATTTGCGTTTACTGTCCACAGGCTCAGCTCGGTTTGTTTGCACGCCGTCACGCAAGAGGAAATATTTTAGCAGGCGAGATAAGAGACTCATGATAACAGTCACATATTTTCAACGAAAGGTTCAGTTCTCTATGCAGGCGGCTTCAGACACACTGCCTACAGAAAATGCAGGTTGTTTTCATGTTTTATGCTTACAGGATGTTATATATGTGAGCGTGTTTGTTTCAGATTAAAACTTTTTCTAAATTTGAACGTGAGCTCAACTCTTTTTGACAATCTCTTAATCTTTGCTTACTACTTAAATTAAGACAGCACACAAACTAAAACTTGATCATAATAACTGGAATTTCTTTCTTAAAATGCACTAAGAATGAAAACAAAAAAGAAAAACCTGGTTAGTTGTTGTTATGGAAAAAATAACTTGAATTTGTTACTATTCAAGCGGTCCCCTCTTTTTTTCTTTTTTTTTCTTACATTCTTATCATTTTTAAAGAGCACCAATTTTTACTTGTGCAGATACTAAACCACTTCTTTAGCTCACTGACGAAAGATCTTAAAACCTTTAACCTGTAAGTTTTTCCTGTTTTAGAAAGACTGGCCAAAAACTTTAAATATTCCCTTTTTAACTTTCCTTCAATGAAGTGAAGCTTTCATGTATTTCTTTAAAGTCTTTTGTTCAGAAGGTTTTTCCAAGCATCGTTTTCAGTTTTAACAGAACAGCTGGATTTGTTTACTGACCTTAAATTTCACAGAGGTGGATCTTAAGTGATCCACCTTGATTGTACTGCATTGTACTGAAGAAGTGCTGGACAGAACATGACCAAACAGTCTAACGTTTCAGAAAGCCTGGAGAACCAGCGTGTTCAGTTTCTGTGCCTACTAAACCCCATCAGCAGTGTGAAGAACGAGGAGCCTGGAGCAACAGCGTCTAACGGCCAAAAGATTAGGGACATCCGGGGCAAGGACGTTTGCTACAAAACACAAAACGTACCGAGTTCAGAGCCGAGGGAGATAACAGGGAACCATATGACGCTCCAGAAGATCGGCGGAAAATCATAAAGAGCCTCACTTGCGTCAGAAATTAATTTCTTCATTGAAGTAGAGTCGATGAAAAACATGGAATCTGAAGTGAGGAGATCGATTTCTTCAACTGGTTCCACTCTGGTAATCGAATTACAGGCAAGTATTTTTCTTTTAATTTCCTGTCCTTTTCCACTGACAGCTTCATGGATTCGCTGATCACTCTGCATAACCAACCATCAGCTGCATCAAATTAGTTTTACGCTGAAAGTGCAAAGAAGCGTTAATTTACAACATGAAAAGATCCATTTAACTGTACAAACAACAAGCGTCAGTGTTTTATTTGGATTTGATGTGGGGTCCATACGAACAGACGGGTCACAGATACAGTTCTGGAGAAACTCTAAGCAACATTTGGTTGTAAAACAATACAAGCTCTGAAAATATCACTATTTATTCAAGCACTATTTATTCCATCGTCTGAAAATGGAAAGATTGTTGCATAACTGCACACCTACCGAGGCAGCAGAAGAAGAGGAGGAAAAATTCACTTATACACACAACTAAATAAACAAAGGAGTGGTGTAGGACAAAGCATATTGCTGTATTAGACTGAGCCAATCAAAGAAGACCCCAGTCTTATTAAGAATATGGAGATGAAATGTTAAACTGTTTCTCAGCAAGATGTAGAGAAACTCAACCCTGCGTTTATCTTTAGTCGCACTTCTGGAAAAATGAAGAGCCCACTGCATTGAACCCCACTGAAAACCTCGTGGTTGTTCCACCAAACATTGATTTCTGAACTCTTCCTGTGTTAAAACAGTAGTATTGTTGTTTCTAAATGAATATGAACTTGTTTTCTTTGCACTATTTGAGGCCTGAAAGCACTGCAGCTTTTTTATTTATTTTTTTTCAATTTTGACCGTTTCTCATTTTCTGCTAATAAAAACTAAATTTTTGCTTGGATATTCAGAGACATGTTGTCAATAATTCATAGAATTTTAAAAAATCCTTTAACTTAAATACCTATAAAAAGTAAAATCAGAGAAACTGATCATTTTAAATTGTCTCTCAATTTTTTCCAGAGCTGCATGTATGGTTCATTTATTATTATGCAGTCTACACAGCAGTGAAGGTGACTGAACAAAGTATTGACTCAGAAGGGCTGAACGTCATTATGAGGCTCTACATGTCAATCCGTCTCATAAAGTTCCACCAAAACAACCTGAATGGAAAAGCTGCTCCACCTGATCTCAGACCCAGTCTGTGAGATCAGCGTGACTCGAGCTGAGCTCTTTCTGGCATTTCTGATGAATTCCCCACCTTCAGATTCCTGTAAAAACCACAATAAAACGCTCTTCCTTGCCGGTGCGTTCAGAGCGGGATCTCCTCCCGCCTTTACTGCCGCGTACATCGGCGCTAATGTTCAAAACACTTGACCTCCAAGTCTCGACGCGAATGCCGACTTTAAACTAAGCTAAACCTCGTCTCGCCGATTGATTGTGTGCGGTGTGGTGATGATACCCTCCTGCAGCACAACTGCGCAGCTCCCTCACAAAGCGTATTTGCGGGGGATTACATCCGTGACCTATGATAAAGTGCTCAACTGTTTTCCCTCATGGCCACAGGGGCATTAGAGATGGAGAGAAGCAGCAGGAGGAGTGAGGAGGAGAGGAGTGGGAGGGGGAGGCAGACAGAAATAGCAGTCAGACTAGATGGACACATAAACAAAAGGGTGACAGGGAGACACCAAGAGGAAGAACAAGAGGAAACAGAAGGCCAGACAGTGAGCAAAGTGCCCGGCAGCAGAAGCGACAGACTGCGAGTATAGGATGGCAGTAAGGGAAGAAAGAGGGGAACAAAGAACAGATTGTCAGTGCCGGGCGCTAATCGTCTCCTCTTAGGCTGCCAGAGACAACAGGTGAGAGCAGTTTGACTCCCTGCAGGCTTCATGAAGCTTTCAGGGCGCTCTGTGTATGTGTGTGTGTGTGTCCAACTGGAGAGCTCAATGCCAACTCAAACGGCAAACTAGGAACGAATGGCTGCACCATCAAAGAGCTCCATTCAAACACGCCAGGTCCTCCGCTGTATATGTACAGCCCTACGTGTGTTTTCGTGCGTTTTGAGTTTTTAACCTTTCCAGTTCGAAACATCTTATGCGGGTCCCCGTCAGTCAAACCTCTTGCTCCTCCGCCTAAATGAAAGCGTAGGTGTTCTACGCAGCAACAACGCGGAGCATCCCACCGACCGGAAAAGCTCGGCCTTTTGATGTTTGCGAGAGTCTCCCCGGAGTTGTTATGTGTTAACATGTGACCACGAGCAGCTGTTTGAAAAACTCTCCTCATCTACAGGAGCAATGCTGAAAACCAAGGAGGGGAGATTAAGAAAGAGGAGAGAGGACGGCAGCTGCAGGGGACAGGGTTTTAAAAATGAGATAAATGCGTGAAATCGCCTTTGTTAGATCTTTCTTATGCACAGATGCCCGTTTTCCTCAATGGAAAATAAAACAAAACAAAACAACTGAACAAATGGTATGATTTTTCTTTTCCCCCTCACTGTGTTTTTGGGGTTTTTTCTTATGCGAGGTTCAGGAAGCAAGATGGTGGCAGAAAAAATATTGTGCTTTTTCATTATTTTAAAGGTTCCATATTGGTTTTCTGCTTTCTTGTGTGTTGCCTCGGTTTTGTATTTTAAATAGAAATTTGTTGCAGTTCTTATATAAAAGTTTTAATTTACTGGCAAACATTTCTGACAATTTTCCACTACCATTACAAACGTAAACATGGAATTTGCTAAACGGTACTGGGACTTAAAAACAAGCTCAGAACAAAGGACAAATATGTGAGAGAGCATCTTATGCTCACAGTTTATGGTGAAGGGTTTATAAAATCAAACCACAATCAGTTGTTTGGAGGCATTTGCACACATCTTAACCTGGAGTGGCATTAATAGTGTTTATTTTATCTTATTAGTGGGCCATGTTGACTTTACTTGGGGGTTTAGAAGAGTAAAACAGAAATCTGTTTATTCATTAAAACAGTCTTGATACTTTTGATTCACAACTGTGAAGAAATCTCATGAGTTCAATGCTTTTCCTGGTCAAAACCTTCGTATCTCCCCCTTAAAAAGATGATATTTTGGGTTTGTTTGCTTAAACTTGGTCTAAAGTAATCATGTTTGCTGCTGTTTTTATGCCGTTTACTCAGTATTGTCTCGTACTCTTGTCACAGACGCTTCATGAGTCTGAGGTGGTTCTGTGTGCCGTTGCTGAAGTCTGCCTACACTTCCTGTAGTACCTCTTAAAATACAGCACTCTGTGCTACAATGTGCACCACTGGTGATTTCACACAGCTCTCTTTAGCTGCCAAGGTCAGACTCCTGTTTGTACTGGGAAACTGTTTTGCTCTAAAGCACAGATACTGGTCAGAGTTAGCAAGCCCACTGAAAACAACTAATATTTACTTAAGATATATTAAGTTTTAGCCTCCTACCTCCAACCTAACATGAACCAAAATACCATATTTACGCCCAGAAAGACGGAAAACAAGCAGACGTTTCAAGATCAGTCGCAAATGTTGCAATCTAAATAAATGAAGTTTACATTTTAACGCAGATTCAAATGAAGATGCATCTTTACCCATCTTTTTTTCTTTTCTTACCCATTGTTGAGAAAATAAATTTAAAATAAGCTAGTTTAAAACTTAACATATCTTGATTCAAATGGCCTAATTGTGGTTTT
>NW_006800094.1:1422113-1457933 GCF_000485575.1 Poecilia formosa | reverse complement strand
AAGCAGACGTTTCAAGATCAGTCGCAAATGTTGCAATCTAAATAAATGAAGTTTACATTTTAACGCAGATTCAAATGAAGATGCATCTTTACCCATCTTTTTTTTCTTTTTTTACCCATATTTAATCGCTGTTTTTTTTTCTGACCACAAAAAATATTACAAATTTTCCTTCGTGTTGTTGCTCAACAGTCTCCACTTTTTTCCCCCTTCATGTTTCCCATAAGATTGCATGAGTCTGCATAGTTCCTGCAGCTTGATATTCTTAAAAATATCCTGAAATGTGTTTCATCTTTTTGAAAACCTGTTTCAGCCCATTTGCACACAACTGTTATTATTTAAAAAGTAGAGAAATGAAGCCGGTACCTGTGGCTGACCCTGTGCGCCCTCATCAACAAAGGAGCACAGAGAGATTAGGAGGCGCACAAGGAAAAGGAACAATGTGAGATAAAGTGCCCTTATGCCAAAGTGTACACTAGAAAACTGATCCGAGGGATAATAAAGTTCTAAAACACGGATGTTCAGGTTTCAGGCAGGTTTCTCTGCCTCGCAGCAAACTCCTGAGAGCAGCAGCCGTTCAGAGGAAAATGATTTTGACACGTAAGGGAGTCTGAAATGCGATCGGTGGAAGAAACCGAAAAAGGCTTTTAGTATTTCTACAAGGCTCTTTAGCATATAAAAATTAGTTCAGATTGCACTGTAGCTGTTTTTCTTCTTTTTAAAGGATTGTAGATTCACTTATGCTAAAATAAAGTGTTTGACTGTTTACATGGATTTCACAATACAACATAATAAAGCCATGTACAGTCTCACATAGTTATTAACAGAGTCCACTATTTCTGTGCAAAGACTGTCCTGATTAAAAATTAAATGCATACTGAGGTCACACAAAGTTCATTCAATGTAACGACTCAAATTCAATATTGAAGTCTCTCTCTTTTTTGTTTTAGAGGAACTAAGCGTAAAGAACATATTTCATCAAACGCTATGTAGTTTTCTGAGAGAATTACTAAATTTTAAACAATCTGCATTTCATTTCATCACTTTCTCTGACGGCTGCCAAAGACAAAAACATGACGATTATCTAGTTGCTCTTATTGGGATGCATGGTTGCCTCTGCTGGAGTGCTGGTTGTGATAGCAGCTTCCAAAATGATAGCTAAAGCTTTGCTTTGTTTATGTAGTCAGACATGTTTCTGAAGCAATTATACAGATCTGCTCATTTTACTTGTAAACTAAAATCAAGGCACAAAAAAAAACATTGTTTGGTTTTACCGCCTGACTTTTTGTCCTACAACAATCAGAAATGCAAAATTACAGTTTAGCGAACAAACAGCATCATGAAGACCGAGGAGCAAAAGGAGAAAGTGGTGGAGAGTGAGGTTGTAAAAATGTGGCTATAAAGCAACAACCCAAGCACTGAACGTCTCACAGAGCTCTTTTCAAAGTCCGTGTTGTTGCAGCTTGACAAAATATATAAAGCATTATGAAAATTTCTCCCGGAGCTTGAAGCTTCCTTATCTTTCCATGGTCGCAGCACATACCTGCTGCAACTGTAAACGGATCCCTCGTCGGAGGAGGAGGAGGAGGAGGAGTACTGAGTAATTAAACGCTGTTTTAACAGAGTGTTGACTTTTATTCCACAAAAACATCAACAGTCTCCATGGAAAAGGTGCAAATGAAACGGATTTTCGGCCAGATGTAAACCAGCGTGTTGTTTTTCCAGAGTGCTGCAGGACTGAAACTTTGTGAGCTGGGGGTAAGGTGAGACAGGATTAAAATATCAAACGAGGCTTTGGGACGATTACAAAAGAAACAGGATTTTATAAGTCCTTCTCGGCAAACCAAAGTAAGCTGTGTCCGTTGGCGGCCAGTGAATGCACGCTCTTATACTCTGACAGACAGAGGAATGAGCCGCTTTATTACCTCTGCACATGGCTGCCAATCATCATACAGCAGGTATGCCACACTCTGCTGCAGAAGCTGTGATATATTAGCTTATTCAGTTCCATCTGAACACATGTTCATTGTCACACTCATAATGTAGCCTGTGTTGCGCGGCAATCCCGCAGCGCACAAAAACTCCCATAAAACACCAGAGAGATTTCTTAAACAGGACCTGACAAGCCTCTGCCATTGGTTTATCTCATCCAATCCTCATCTTTGAGTCTTTTTCACCTCTTCAGCTGAAGTTTAACCATTCCCACACTCCGCTTGCTCTGAGTGTCACAATTCCCTATCCTTTTTTTTTAAATCCCCATCTGATCCTGTTTTATCACCAAAATCGCTGCAGGAGGAATCCGGGAGCCAGCTCCTATCAGATTTTTTTTTTTTTTTTGCTTCCTTCTATTCCCTTGATTCCCAGCGTCGATAAGCATAAAACGGCAAATCGTTTTTGTATGAACATGCTTAAGTAGATTGCAAGCGCAAGCCAAAGTTTCCCAGTTATGTCTCAGGGTATTTTCTCAGAGGACAGCGGGGGACGTGTAAAGCCATCTACTGGACTTTTTGTTCTTTTGGTCTATGTTGGCTTGGGTTAAGTATTAAAGTATGTTCTGCACCCTAAATATACCCTGGTGTCCAATGAACGTGCATCAGCTCTGAAAGCAATAGTTGCCGTCTCAATAGCCAAAGCACCTGGCAATATGTCTCACAGACTAGATCAGATAAAACAGAGACACGCAGGTGCTGATGTAACGTTACGTCAGATGTTGCTTTCGGCTCTATAATCAGGAGCAGCAATCATCTGCTCCTTGTATGAGGATGGTGGCCGATTAACTTTTATTTCTATTTTTAAAGGACTTGCTAAAATCTACTGGAGTTTGGTTTGAAGTTGTTTTAAAGATCGCATACCTCAGTTTGGAAACGTTTGAGAGCATCTCTCTGATAGCTGTTCACTTTGTTGCTCATACATTTCTGTGATGTTGGTTGGTGCAATGAAAGTGTTCATTTTATCCCACCTTTTCTCTTTAAATCAGGTTTAAAACATAGACTTTTTTTTGGGGGGGGGAGGGGGAGAGGTTCATTTGGTCAACATTTTATACCAACAACCTTAAATTTGGAGCCATGAAGTAGAAGAAAGTGAAAAAGGGAAAAAGTCAACACTGCAAATTAACCACCTCCAAAGACTGCAGGATTTTAGTGATGCACTGTCCAACACTGGGCTACTCAAAGTGCTTAACAGAGGTAAGAAATACATTTAAGCGGATGTTGAATTAAAAGAAAAATGCGATGGAAAATAGGTTTCACCTAAAAACGAAGCAGTGAAATGCTGACCTGAGCTTTAGGGCAAAATCAATTGATGTTCATAAAAACAATTTTAACATATATTGCCAAACGAATTTGTCCCTGGTTGAACTTTTGGTTGCATGAAACAGTAAAAACACAATCCTGATTATTTCTGTTAGTTCCCTCTCTGTTTACTGACTATCCTGCCAGATTTACGAGTTTTAGTGCTCTGGCTCTTTCCTGGAAGGTTTGAGTTTATTGATAGTAAAAGAATATGAATAATACTTCTTCATATTGCCTTTGCCGCAGCTGATTAATATGAGTTTAATGTAGAACCTTGTGTGGATTGTTTCCCGACTGGCAGCCTGGTTATCTTGCAGAGGAGCTGGGCTTTGTGCTGTGACAGGTTCTGGGATCTTTCACAAGAACTGAAATCATGGCACTTCTTAGATTACACGCAGGTGAACCTAACTCAACCACAAATTTGGGATCTTGGAGGATAAATGTGACCACATGCTTGCAATTTAGGGCCTTAGGGTGGATTACAAAA
Organism: Poecilia formosa; assembly: GCF_000485575.1. Classification (NCBI taxonomy): domain Eukaryota; kingdom Metazoa; phylum Chordata; class Actinopteri; order Cyprinodontiformes; family Poeciliidae; genus Poecilia; species Poecilia formosa. The sequence goes on along the minus strand of NW_006800094.1, from coordinate 1,454,159 downwards.
GGTAAATTTGCTCATCCCATCCTTCCATGAGTTTTGGTAGCTTTTTAAAGAATCTGGATGAAGCTATGAAAACCAGCATCCTAATCATTACAGGATGCAATGAAGGGAGTTCTTGGACTTGCACTTTGTTTCGTAGCATTTCTAGTGATTTTGAGGACAAATAAATGTTCCATGAACTTTTTACAAGTTGACATTCAATTTGAAACAAAGAATTTGAAACGAATTAGCACCTCTTCAAGCTTTGCCCTTTTACAAGTTGCATTTTTAGATTGCTCAGTCATTGTACGCTGAAGTGTCTTGGTGCCAAAGTCAAAAGCCTTGTTCAGACATTACCATCTTCTTTTCAGTTTCGACTTGAGCGGCATCAGGAAAGCGAAGGTTATGAGACGATTAAATAGAGTAAAAGTAGGAGTCATTGTTTGGCCTGATTTGATAGTTACGAAATAAAAAAAAAGACTCATTGGATAACTCCTTCATGTAGTATTATAAAACCCAAAAACTTCTGACTTCAATTCTATCATCTGCTATTTTTGGGTAGAGAAAATTTATGAAATTCCATTTTATTTAGATTTTTAAAAAATCTAACTCGTGATTTTTTTTTTTTTTTTTGTTTTTTGTTTTTTGCTTTAACTCAAAAAATTTAAACAAAACAAATCAAAAGTTCCTCATAACACATTAATTATATTATTTCATCATATCCATCAATTATTTAATTCTACTTTGATCCGGATACAAACAGTTAAGTTCAAAACTTTCGCCACATAATATGTTAAACTCACCTTGCTGCTCTTTTCTTAGAAAAAACGAAGAACAAGCTAACCTTAGCTTTCAGAGAAATGATGGACTGTGTTTCTCTTTTTTTGTCCGGATTATTATGTTGTTTTTGTACAAGACATATTTCTGAACAGTTTTATATTGAACATGATTGGCAGAGTGCAGCAACAGGTGGGGGAGGGTCAATGATCCAAACAGTGAAAACTCCAGTCACTCTGACACTTTCTGTGGCATTTTACTGGAAGGATTTTAAACTAAAGCAGTTTTGAGTCTAGCTTTTAAAAAACATGGACATTATGTTAGGTGTTGATACGAGGTTTTATAAGTTGGTGTCTACTAGTATCACCAACATCAGCCAACAGATGCCTGATCTATTTCCAGGCTCATTCTGCTACTGCAGGATCTTTCTGTTTAACAAACTATGCTTCATAATTACTACGCACTTTATGGTCTTTTCTCATTTCTTATTAAATCCTTTTTTCTTTTAAGAAATTGGATACTATCACTCTTCCTTTTGTTTGGAAATATAAAGCACACAGAATTAAAAAGGATTGTCTTTGCAAAGCATAAAACTAATGGGGTTTGCCGTTACCTGATTTCCAGTTACATTACTGGGCGACTGGATTACGTTTTATTGCAATCCAGTCTGGAAGATATCCTAGCTCCATTCAACGGGTTAGAGCTGGAACATGAAGATGCTTACCATATTCTGTCAGAGCAGACTATAACCATAACTCTGTAACTCATTTTTAAAAGCTTTCCTTTTTGCTACCAATAGGAGCAAATCCTTTGTTTACTCTCTCTGCCAGCGATGGGATATTCAGCCTCTGGAGAGAAATTGGGCTTTGCAACATTTGGTTGTTTGTGTCTTGATGGGATCTTTGCCTCATTCCAGCACCACAATCTACCCAACAATCACTCAAATTAAGAACGATGTTAAAACACACCTTCCTGGCTCTAAGAGAGCTAAACTCAACATGTTAGAGAGTCGTCGTATTAGAATATTTGCCAATTCACGTTTTATAGTCTCCCAGCTTTACGAGGCACGACAATCTGTGCGCCTTCCCAAAATGGCTAACATCAAGGAAAAATGGGGGAAAGAGCTTGTTACCCCAAACTGTTTGGGAAAACAGCCTAGAAAATATTCATGAGTGCTCCATTAATACCCGGCACCGTTTAATACAATTTAAGATCTTACACAGATTACTCACAGATTAGGAAGCATAAAATGTTTCCAGATACTTCGCCTTTATGTGAGAAGTGTGAATCCACTGAGGCCATTCCCCCTGTCCTGAACTACAACAGTGCTGGTGTGGCACATTGCGTTTCCTTTCCATGATTTTGGAATAGCAGGTGGTGCTCGATTAAATTTGGGATATTCTTGGAATATCTGATGAGTTTAAGAAAGTCAGTAGCACAAGGGTGTCTGTCTGTAGCTCTGTTTGTTGCTTGCTTGTAATTTTTCTTGAATAGAAATATGTAAATGTCAACTTAAATGCCTGTCTAAAGGAATGTTTTTTCAATAAACGTATTGAAACGATATATACATACTCTTAAACCTGAAACATCTTCTTTCAATTAAATATTATTATATGACAGCCATGTAGACTTGGGTAGTAATTAGTTACATTTACTCACATTTACTAGAGTAGCGTTGCAGGAAAGCTTTATTTTGTAGTATTCTTACCACTCTGCACCTTTTACTTTTACTTGAGTATCTTTTTAAAGTGTCACTATTCCTAAGTAACATTTCTAGACACTCTATCCACTGAACGAACGAAGAACAAGCAACCAAAACGTCACCAGACACACACCTGCAGTTTTTGGTCAAGTCTCATGTGTTTTATAATGAAGAAAGAAAAGTGATTAGGAAAAACATTTCTTCTGTCTGGTTTTGTTATTTTGTACTTATGTTGTTTATATGAATTATTTGGGTTTTTAAAATACCCAAATTTCCACATTACTTTATATTCTGGTCCGAGTGACGTTCTAATCAATTACTCTATACTTGAGCCTTTTCTTTTTTTTTTTTTACCAAATACTTCTTTTACTTTTACTTGAGTAATTTCTTGTTTGGCTATTTTTTTTTTTAGTTGAGTGAAAATATGCTGAAGTAGTGCTACTCTTAGGTACAATTTTCATGTACTCCACCCACCTGTGCCTACTTACAATCAGATCAAATTTGAAGATGACCAATAAAAAGCATGCAGCAGGTACAAACAGTGTCTATTTTTATTCATTTTGAGTAACTATCTATAGAACTTATATTGCAGGATATTCTTACTACATGACATCACTGAGCAATCTCTGTATATTAATAACAAGGAGTAGGTAGAAGTTGGAGCACCTTGCAAAGTAAAACTGATAGGAAATTGATACCCCATGTGGCTTAAAAAGGACCTAGAGCTAATTTATTTTAACATTAAGAGCCACTTTATTGAACCACCTCAAGCTGTCAGTCTTCAAGTATCCACGGAGGGGGAATGCCTCTCTCCTCTGAGGCCTGTAGCTGCTGCTTGTCTGCTGGCATCGGCGCAGTAAGGTGATCTACCGGCTATCAGCAGGCCATCTGAATCATTCAGGGTACTCGTGTCATCTCCGGCATGTTCCAGCTGGCTCCGTTTCTGTGGCCGCGTCTCAGAATCAAAGATGAAAGACAGATCTGTTGCTCCACATAGTCCAGTGACCTCCTTCGATTAAATTTGGCAAATTATGTTTTCATTTAATCTCGACTCGCTCAGCTTTTCCACTCGGCACCTCATTCCATGACAGCGGCGCTTTATCCAGGCAGCGTACCGTGACGCCACTTATCAGCGCAAGACTGAAGGGAGCCGAGCGTTCGTTGGACCGAACGCTTTCAGACTTGCTCGAGCAACGCACCTCCAGCCAGTCCGTCAGATGGCATCGGTCTGATCCTGCATAAAACAAAAACCTTGAAAGTTTAGACAAGCATCAGAACAAGGCAAAACTTTGTCTAGCCAGCCCTACGCCCCCTTCCACACACACACGCACACACGCAACCCACCCGCTGACCCCCACCACCATATGCCAAAAATTATCATACAAGTTTCTCTTTGTATCCATATTTAAGGCACGATGGAGAAGAATTGAGCCTTTATATGGGAGGAAGGCTGTGTGTTTATCCAGCAGCGCCAGCACCAGGAAACAAGAGAAAGCCCCCATTGCTGCTGGTGGAAGCAGGAAAGAGTTGGAGACTGTGGGGCTGGTGGGAGGAAAGGTGAAAGGAGACAGGGAGAGGAAGAAAGAAACTCTTTGAGTGACAGTAATTTAGCGCTCCTGTTTTGTGTGTGTGTGTGTGTGTGTGGTTTTTTTTTTTAAATGATTTCGATGCTTTTAGGAAAACACACAGCCCTGTGGCTGTAGCACTTGGGACCAAATCAAAGGCGTCTTTTACCAGATGATTTATGCGTGCATTTGCGTATGCTTGTCTATCTGTAGCTTGTCTATTTGCATGTGCGATTTCTGTCTTGGGTGAATCCATCTAAAGCTAGAAGGATAACTTTCTGTGTAAGCATACAAACTATCATAATAGAACTCAGAACATTTTTGGGGGGAAGAAAGGAAGTCAGCTGCAACATCGAGCTGAGGGCGGAAATTCAGCCTGCTGAGTCAGAGGTTTCCCAAAAGCTTGCTATCATAATTCAACACTGCTGCTTTACAATGTAGCTGTGGCATTGGTTACTTCAGCACCAAGCTCAGCATTTAACAATTCTCAGAACAATTTAAGCACCACTGTTTTTTGACAATCAATCATAAAAACCCTCCACTAAATAAAGATGGTAGTAACTTTTTGGAGAACTTTGATGCCGATTCTTTATGAGACAAACATGAACTAAGTGCAGCTCTCAGTGGCAACAAATGAAACTGAAACTCTAGTATTAGCAGCAATTACCTTCACACTAAGGAAAAGTTTGAAAGAAAAAAAAATTTACTAGAAGTTGAAACTGCCAGAAGTGAGATAATGGTCCAGGCTCTCAAAGAGAAAAGGTGAGTGGCTGTTATTTGAGGTTTTGTGCTGTTTCAAATGAAGGTCCAGGTGGAGACGAGCACTGACCAGGAAGAGGAGCTGCAGGTGATGGCGTCTCCATCTTGTTTCCAGGAAGACACAATGACGATTTGAGGAAACGGAGCAGATGAGCAAGGAATGGGGCATCAACCAGGAGGTGGGACACTTCTTGCAAACCTTTAAAAGTTGCAGAATATTTTGGTTTAAAATCAACAACTTCATAAAAAATAAAAATAAAAAAAGAACACACACACACACAATCATTTTCCCATTCTTAAAGCTCGATCACAAATGATGCACGTGAAATCGCCACAAGCTGGAAAGTGTCAGCTTGAAGAGATCAGTGACATCAACATTTTCACGTAGTCATGTGAAAGTGCCTTCTTCCTCATCCTCCTCGGCGGTGTTTACCCAGGGTTACGCAACGGGACGATGTAAGAGCCTCAACTATAAACAGTTGTGGTACATCAGTCAGCTTCCACATCCCGTCTTCCTCGTATGCTGAATATTTTCTTTAGCTTTCGTTCCTAAAATGCCATTAAAAAAATAAATAAAAACAAGGGATTCTCAAATTGTTTGAGCGCTATGAGGCTGAAATATTCCAAAGCTATAAACCAGCAAATTGCTGAGAGGGGAACAAAGTGGAGGAATGCTGGGTTTATAAATGGTCCTACTGATGGATCTCTGTTTTCCCTCGTGTCAAACAGACTCGGAACTGAAAGGGCCTCCTCACGACCCCCCGGCCCCCTTTTCCACATTGGGGCTCCGCAGGAAGGCCTGAGGCTCGAAGGTTTCAAACCGCAGCGACCTTCTCACTCCAATCGATTCATTTTTGGACTTATTTTTGTGTCAAAATTAGACTCTGGATAAATTACATAGGCTCTGAAGGGCCCCCTTGTTCGCTAAGAATAATAAAGAAAGGATTGCTATGTGGAGAAGTTTGCAGTGAATTGGACTTTTAAGTGTGTGTGAGTGCGTTGGGGCTGAAGAGCCGACTGTAACGGAGGAGCGGGGAGACGGTGCAGCGAGTAAAGATAGAGACGGTGGGGAGGTGGGGGGGAGAGGAGGCCTGCTGTCTCATTTTCCCATGATGGATTGGACTATTTAATGTCCCGTGTTAGCACAGGTTTAACCTTACAGCTCAGAAGCAAACAACATGAGTGACTACAGCAGAGGAGTAAAGGAGGAGAGGGAAACTGATCGGGAAATGATCGGATCAAGTATAGAGCATCTGCTCCAGGAAATCCTTTAAAATTTCTTTTATCAAGCATTTCAGTCGCAAATATTCTCCCAGCCTCCTCTTTTTTAAAACTAAAATAAGCCCATCCTCTATCAGATAACATGGGGGTTTACAAAATTAGAGATGTTATCCAAAATGAAACAAGAAAAACTTTTGTTGATGAAGATCCCTGACGTTTATTCTGCTCTGTTTGCCTTGGATTATTGTGCACGTTAACCCTGAATGGTGTTTTTCTTACAAATAACACTGTGCTGCATAATCAGTCTGGAGAACGTCACGGCTTGATTTTTAACTTTACTCATGTTAAACGTATAACACATAAAAACAAAACCTGTTTAAATCATACCTTTCATGGGGGAAAGGATATTTAACAAAGAAATGGTCCATCCCTGGTATCCTCTACCGTTGTCTTTGATTGAATTTTGCGGATAATCAGACTGACCTGGTGGTAAAACAGGAACAAGTTAGAAAATGACTCTTTTTCCATCCAGCACAGCATTGAAAGTCAAATGTTAAGTATCTCCTTTAGTTTATTTTGAAACGTGGTGAGAGGCAGTAATCCAGCAGTAACAGGATATTTTCACATGGGAATGATACAAAATGTTTTCCTACCCTGAACTAAGTCATTTTATCCACTCACCTTTAACAGGAAGTTGAAAATCATCTCACAGTTTGTGCAGAAAGAATCAGGAGCCATCATGTTTGCTCTGGTTGTGTCTCTTTGTACTGCCACGGACCAGCCTTGACACCCTGAATGTGGACTTTGGTACCGTCTAAATAAATGTAATTCAACTTTGCCCAAAAATCGAATTCATATAATTCACTGAAATTCAAAAATGCTCCACTGAAGACAGAGGTGATCATTCATAAACAGGAGCTGATTCTGTAGTTTTAGTCAAAGCAAAGTTTGGTCTCTAAAAAGTAACGTTGGGTAAGGATGAGCGATGCGTTTAACTTGAAAATACACCACAGTTTTTTTTAAATACAAATGTCTGGATTAATATTTTTGTGGAAGCTAAACAGTCAACTAGCTTTGTTTTAAAAATATGAACATTTTAGAAATTACAAACTTAAAAATAAAATAAAATAAAAAAAATCCAACAACTGCCAAAGCATAATCCTTTACAGGTCACTTCATGTACTTTATCTGTTCAATTTTATTGTCACCCAAAAGACAGTTGCATTTGTGTTTTGTCAAGCAGCAGAAAGCCTTCATAAACTCAAATTGTATTTTGAAGGATCTCGGCTCAGTGCAGAATTGTTTTTTTGTGTTTTTTCGCGCGCCGTCAATCAGCTCGGTGGCGTTTTCTCGGACAGAAATCCTGCAGCGCTTTTGTATCGCTACACCACCAGCATTATTACCACATGCTGCTATTACAGCCTTCGTTACGCGGCCTGTTTCCAGAGGAGAGTCCACCTGATTCCCCCATCCGTCCGCAGGTTATTAATAGGTCTTGTTTCTCGTGGGCAGATGGGGTGGGTGTGGGGTCACAGATAGCTGATATCCCTTTGCTTGTCCTCTAAAGCGCTCTGTACGACCACACCGCCCTCCCCGACTCTGCTGCTGCCAGCTTTCTCTCCCTTATGAGTCTCTCTCTTTTTTTTCTGTCTCGTACTCTCTCTCTCTCTCTCTTTCTCTCTCTCTGTCGGCCATGTGTCCCCCCTCACTCAGTCAGAGTAACATGTGTCACTCGCACTCTCTAAGGCATGCCCTCCATCTCTGCAAGCACTCCTTGCTCTCCTCTCTCTCTGTCCAGCTGACAGCATGTAATTGAAATGGTCAAACACATGAAAATGTGACAAATGGCTGGAGGAATTTGTGCTTCATCATCGCCGTCGTTGTGCAACCACTCTCTCTTGCTCCCTGGAAGCTGGTTGACAACTCGTAATCAGACTACCGAGGCACACTACAAATGCTGGGTGACCTAAAAGAGATTCATACTTCATCGTTGTAATTACGACGGACCACAGACTCTCTCTTACCTCATTATTTAACTTGGCTGTGGAACAAAATGAGTCACCGCGAGTTAAAAATGACGTGTATTTCGCATTAACAAGATTGCAGTCAATCAGGTGGATTAAATAAGAGCGAGCGAGTGAGTGAGGAGCAGCAGGTTTTCACACCTAAAGCTCCCCAAACGAAGCCAGGGCGGAGGACTTAATGCGCTGGTGCCATGTTATCTTGTGAAGGGAGATAAGACAGGAAAACACAGGAAGGAACCCCACTGAGTCTCTGTGCCGGGTTCGATCACCAGCCGTCACCTCCAGCAGATATCACCACTCACTCACACACACACACACACACACCGATAAAATGGGTTCGTTTGGACCACTTTGTGTCCGTCAGACCACTGCAAAGGCAGCCGACGTTTCTGGTCCTTTGAATAGCAGAGACAGTGGAAGATAAAGATTTGGGGGGAAAAAAAACAAAACAGTGGAGGGAATTTTTTAAAAATAAATGTCCCAACTGGGCCTGTTTGGAGTTTTACTGACGTCTAGGTCAGTAAAATGTTAAGAAGGTAGTCGGATGTGGATGCTGAGATGTGTTTTGATTTATTCTGCGTTGAATTCCTGACCTGGTTTGATTCCACAATTTGCAGGTCCGCAATTAAACTTTCAGAAATGCTCCAAATTTGAACTTTTTTTCTTTTCAAATTTCTTTCAAATTGTATTTTCACTTCATTGATACTAGAGTTTTCATTAGTATCACAGCAGTCAAACAAACAACAATGTATAAGAATTGAGATGCTAATCCAGTTTAAGCTAATTAAATGTTTTCCAACAAGTACTTTTATTTTTTATTTTTTTACGTTAAGTGGGCTTTTCAGAGAGAGTCAACATCCTATCCTCAGCAGAGATGTAAAAAAAAAATTACATCTCTACTTAGATTAAAATTATATGTTTAATTTAATCATTTTATTCCAGAATTAATTAAAATAATAATTTTTCAGAGTAAAATGTTTTACATCTTAATCTTTTGACTAGTTTGTACATTTCCAACTTTTTACCTTATTCATTAATTTTGTGCAGTTTTTTTTAATAATCAAAGTTTACAGATCAGTTGTTGTCAGTTCTTCTGATTTTGTCGTGTTGTTCTGTTTCCCCGCGTCTTTCTTGTTTTCTTTAGGGTACCAGCTGAAACGGGATCCACATGAAAATCGGTGGCTAAGGCCTCTTTCGTTTCACAACAAAGTGAGGCACAAAGGTCTGCAGGCCGACCTGAGGCTTAAAGGATGCCATCCTGCTGTTTCGTTGATAATGGTTTGATAACGTGACACTGCACACAATTACATGCCAACGGCGGGGAGGAATGCAGCGTGTGGAATATCAGCAACTGCTCCATCTTGCCAAATGCATAATCAAGTTGTTTTGGTATTTCCAGCTATCTAAAGCAGCCATCTTTCAGCTATCCTAAGCAGCTATCTCATGTCTCTGTCCTGCCCGCCATCAGTCGGGGGGCGTGGGGGGCAAGAACACTGAGAGGAGGCAGACAACACTGGATACGCTGATAGTGCCGGGGTCTTGTTTTCCCATGCGCGCTGCCAGGACATGATGTATAAATAGGCTCCAAGCTGTTTGTGTGCAAGTGCAGGCTCAAGTTATGTGGCTATAGCTTGAGAAGGGCTGCGTGTCGCTGCGAAGCTGCGGCTGGGACGTATCTGTGGTGGGTTCAGGGCCCACCATAGATACGCCGGTGTCTTCACATGTCTGATCTGAGAGGCCTCGCATGGGAGGTGGTGACGGGCGACAGAAGGGCACAGATTCAGAGTATTTTGGTGTTAATTGAGCTTATTGGTCTGCTATTCACAGCCTTGACATGTGATTGATTTAAAGGCTAGAGTGCGAGTTGACCTCTATGGCGGCGGCTTCTTAGATATGGGCTCAGGACCGCACAGCTGTCAGGAATAATCCTCGACATTACTTTTTTTATTTTTTTCAAAGAAGGGTGAGCAATCTGCCCTCCTTCAGGTTTTTATTAGTTTTCCGACAGTACAGAGAAGGAGAGGGGAAGGAGAGGACAGAGAAATGTGAGGGGCTGGCAGTGGAGGGGGGAGAGTGGGAACTTGACCATGAACACCACAGAGGGTTTTCCACTCTGGTTCACTAATAACACTCGCTAATAAACTTTCACCAGGACTACTTATATTTTACAACAAAGAGATCCTGTAACAATTTTATTGGCCGGCAACAGATTGCATTTGATTTATGTATTTATTTATTTTTAATCATCTGATTTCTTCTAAATCAGCACCGCTGAGTATTTCCGTGCTCTCGTCGTTTTATGCCTGAGCAGTAAAGTCAGCACTTAATGTTTCGCAAAGATGGAAAACAAAACCGAGACTTTTCAGCTTCTACGTGAAGGATAAAATTTACAAAAACAATTGATACTTATAAAACTGCACCATCTGTCTTTTTAAACACACAGGCATCATGGAATCAGTTCAGATTTTGTTATTTTTATATATTCAATTATCTCTTTCGATTTTTTTTCCCCTGTGTTTTTTCACACATTGATGTATTTCTTATATTTATATGCCTGCATACCATGTCTGGTCACCTGTTTGTCAGGATGAGGGATGTTTACAGCTCCTTATTTTGGTCAGAGAGCAGTATTAAAGGCTACTGTGCTTCTTGTTATTTTGTTATTTTGATGACTTTCCCTGTTATGTTGACAGAGTTGGCCACTAAAGCCACTTAGTTACATGAACACTGAAGAAAGTTCCACATGTAAAATTGTTTATGTGGCGTAACCTTGGGTACCAAGCAGAAAAATAAACCATATTTGGATTAAATATGGCAGGTTGCATAATGCCATGCACCATGGCTCAATAGCTAAAGGGCTAATGTGACGTTGATATGAGACTGGTCGTCTCTAGTTAAAAATCTAAAATATTTAGACTGACCAAACCTGAACTGGTTAATCCTACACATCGACAGAAATGTTTTGAGACGGTTTGTGACAGTTTGAAACCTTCATTTTATTTGTAAAGATGACAAAAGAGCATTAAAGTGAGACCTGTACCGGTGTCTCTAATGCTGAGCCTAAGTTTTTCCATTTCAGTGTAACTACATGATGCATCTGACTGGGCTGTCTTAGGCTTTCTTACATACCTTTACACAAACTGGCATCATGTGATCTACTGATTTCTGCTGGGATGTTCTACATTGAACTGTACTGAATGTGAATGATTGGATTGGATCAATCCTATCTATGCTGGTGGAAACCTCATTTTGCTTTTTCCTTCCTAAAGGCATACACCAGAAATCAGCTCTTTTTCATTTTTTTTATTATATCAAGGAATATCAAACTCGTAATAATTTCCATTAATGCTGACATTGCATTTCTGCACTGTGTTGGATCTAAACCTTATCAGGTGCTTTATTGCCAAAAACAATCTTTTAATGCACGTCAGCAGACTTTAAATCACTTTTAACGCGAAAAGGTAAAATAAGGATATAAGTAAGTAAGAACAGTAGTAAATACATTTCTTTTTTTATACATATATATATTTATTTATTACAGGAACAAAACATACAGTAGCACTTCTGTAAATAAGAATGCCAATTTTTCACCTGCAGTTCCCAGGCGATACATGTTTTCTGGAACAAAGGAACACATACAGAACACCTCCAATAGTAAAACATTGTGAAAGAGAATTAGTAGTGAAAAAAAACCACATACACATGTATACATGCATACATACACATACACACACACATATACGCCTCCAGAGGAAAAAGAAAAACTGGGAAAAGAAAAAAAAATTTAAATTAATTAATTAAATTAGAAAAAATTAAGAAATAAATAAAATAAGTAAATACATAAATAAAAAGGGGGGGATTGATGCGCAGGGGGTTTACATTTCTACACTGAAGCAACAAACTCAATAAATGGTTGCCATTTAAAGTAGAATTTGTTCAAGTTTCCAGTTTTTGAATATCTAATTTTCTCCACCTTCAAAAAGGACATGACCTCATTTATCTACATTGTGCTGGGGGGGCTATAGTTGATTTCCAGTTAAGAAGAAGGTGACGCCTCGCGATCACAGAGGTAAAAGCTATCACTTCCAACTCTCTTACGGAGTATTGACTGTAATGCTCCGGGAGACCAAAGATACCACTATGAGCTGAAGCATCAATAGTTCTTGAAAGTACAACAGACATGGTGTGAAAGTAAACTTGCCAGAAATTTGTAAGAGCTGAGCAGGAGAAGTAAATACATTTCTAAACAGAATTTTGTTTCTGCATTTTTGTTAAATGCGGCATGATGCATGTAGAATAAATAAATGTAAACTGTGGTTATCATACTGTACGATGCGGCACTCGCTAAAGGTGATTGACAAGCCTTGACAAAATAAACAGCAACTGTGTGTGTTATTTCCAGTCAGATATGCTAGTTGGTCCTTTTACCCTTGCTCACTCCAACACCCAGCGGTCCATTTTTAGTCTTTCCATGTCGGTCTGGCTGACGGCCGGCAGTCGGCCACTCGCTGCTCTCCGACCCACAGTGAAACCCAATCAATTCCCGCTCCTACCAATGCAGAACACTTTTTTTTTTTTTTGTGCATTTACATTCCAGGAAAGCGGATTATGACATCCTCTCAAGTTATACGGTCCTGGCACACAGGTTATTGTTCCCTCTCTAAACCTCCCGCAGAAATTCCAACAATTTAAATAATATAATATCTCAGTTGTTTAGGCTCACCTACTTGAAAAACGTTATCTTAAGATTTTTCTAAGTCCTTTGACCCCTCTTTCCAAAAACCATTCAAAACACCCCGCCACCCTTCTGCACCGCTGCGTCACCCCATTACTGCTTTCCACAGCATCGCTCCCGAAGGAGGTCGAAAGCATGGGTGTGTGTGTGTGTGTGTGTGTATGTGTGTGTGTGTGTGTGTGTGTGTGCACTTCGAAACTTCAGCCTTTAAAAGCAAAAGAGAAACATGTAACTGTTTTCAAAACAAGCTACTAAGGACGAAAGGACGAACCTTTCCATGAAAATACAAACATACCTCTAGAATGCTACAACGCCGCACAATCAGCCATAAATTATTTCATGACTCTGACATGGCTGAAACTCAAAAGCCTGAAAATATTGACCTCCGCTCACGCAAACTTTTACTAAATTGCACAAATTCTTCTCATATAAACCTGATTTGTTTTAGAAAATCTTGGGAAAAGTGTCAGTCTGACTTGTTTCTTAGATTCTGAAGATACACCGAGTTTATCTGTGTCTACAGCTAAATCAGAGCACAAGCCCGATCTCTCAAGTATGGATAAACATCCTGCAGCTGCAAATTCTGAAAAAAGAAAAAAATGACAAAAATATTTATGTGATCTTTACAAAACTTCCTGATTTCCACCTACTGTTTGTGTCTGTGTTGTATAATGATTTGTAAATGTATCCAGTTATGAGTGTTTTGTCTTCTTCTTTTTCTAGTTGATGATTCAGCTGCAGATCTGTAACCCTATAGACTTCCTCCCTGCAGAGGTCAAACCGAGGTCATGTCACAGCTAAGTTGGAGTAGTTCAGAGTGAGGTCAGCTGTGAATTAGTGAACGTTGTTTTAGCTTTTTGCTTTTTTGGGGGGGAGGGGTTTAAACCGATTACAAGACGTAATTGATTTGCTTTGCAAACAGGACTCTTTTGTTTACAAGTTAAATGTGTCAAGATGTGGAAGTTATTTCACATCAGCAAAGATCATTTTTAGCACTGACAAAAAGAATATGCTTGCATAGATTAAAGCATAATCTACATTAACTAAATGTACAGGCAACTTAACCTGCAGACATCCAGCCGTCAATTCAGTCTTCTGCTGAATCCATGGGAATTTTAAGCATAATTCCTCAGTGATCAGAACTCTGTCCCTTAAGATTATCTGACTTTTTCTAGAAGAACTCCCATGTGTTTTTAATTGAGTTCTGTGACATAGTCTCTTCAAGCGTCATTCTGATGTCTGAAGCATCTCCCTTGGATGTTGGAGGAGCTCAACTCACAAAGAGCCTATGTCTTCACTTTGTCTCTAATTAAGCCCAGCCTCTCTGCAAAAAGGCTAATTTTGGTTCCATGTATTCACGGTCTCATTGTTTCAGTCAAGTCCCACAGCCCATGACCACACAGCTGTTACAAAAACATTTCTGTGGTAAGGTAAACAATTTTACCCAATGAGCTACAACAGACACTAACCCAAGACGCCCATCGATCTTCATTCTGTCCCTGCTCACGGAACGAAATCTCAAGATAAATAAAGCTCTACACTTTGCATCCTGCACTTGATTTACCAACAACGTAGCCAATTCAACAGGCACCACTTCCACAAGATATCAATAATCAACCGAGTCACTTCCTGCTGGCCACCTGGGCCTCAGTTGAAAGGAACGACAAGCAGAAAGAGATTCAAGAAGTTACTGGTTCTCCTGGCGGGTCATCCCCAAAACATTTCCCTCGGAACAAGATCTTGCCAAAAAAGCAACCACACCAAATGTCCAAACTGCTTAACTGGTGTTATTTGATATTGGAAGAGCGGTGACTCCTTTCTGAGCAATCTTCTAAACAGCCAACATCTTCACTTTGACTCAATCTGAGCTCAGTCTCTCTGCAAGGGAAGCTAAATTCCTGCACCTGTAGTTCCTCCTGAAATTGTATCAGCCGACATATGCACCTTTCATCTTTCGACTTCTTTCTTTTCCACAACAGACGTTCGTCAACCCAGGTTGTTCCTCAGCTTTGTGTTACACTCATTCACAACAAAGACCACAAGACACATCAAACCCAGAATTATTAATCAGCCCTTTCTTATTGTGAATGAAAGCCTCAGGTCAGGAGGTGCTAACTTTTAACCTGGTTGCTTCTCACTTAGCTGCAAACGTCTCCAGTGACAAGAGGTCTTTGCTGGATGAGGTAAACAGAACAACATCTGCAAAAATGAGTAATAGGATCTTAATCCTCTTAAACCGGGGAATCTGTGTTTTGTTTATGCTGGTAAATTTCAATATTTACCAGAAATTTGTTTCACTTTTTGCAGCCAGGTAAAATGAGCCTAACTCTTTCTGTGTTTGCAAAGAGATTAATTAGTTATGTGCACCGGGTCAGTGATCTCTCACTCCCAAATTACCCTCAACAGGATACCAGAAGGACCACAGGACACCTCAAGGGACACAACTGCTGGCCTTTCCCAAGTCAGCAAGACACGTAAAGACTGGTTATGAAAGGTTCCTCGCACACCAAAATGTCCTTACAAGGGTAGGGAGCTGGTCCAGTGTTTCAACAACCAGAACTGCATTTTGCTTTCTGAGTCAGAGGTTTGTTTCTCAGCTGAACTCTCTCCTGCACCAAGGTATAAACATTTGCTAGGAAGCCTGAGACGTTTGGTCCCTCTACAACCCCAACGCACCCGCGTTTCACCTTTTCACAAGGAAAAGAACCGCCGCCCCGTTCCAGAACCCAAAGGGAGTATTCCTTCAACGCAACGCAGCGTTGCACAGGCAACCAAAGACGAGCAGCAAGAGTCTAGATTAACTTCTGTAACATTGGTTTGGGTTTTCCTGTCACTGAAAGAGATCAATCCAGGCTAAAAACTCTAACTAAGCTTCTTTATGATTCTTTTATTTATCCATGTGGATTGATAGAGAACCAGCTGTTAATTACAATAAAGACCCGACCATAAGGGAATGTAACGGAGGTTTGATAGAAAGTATTTTACACCAATTCATGCCACAAAAAATAACAATTTTACACCAGCAAAGCTTTTTACCCATCTTCACATTTGCATTTCTAAAATACTTGTAAATTTTCAGCCTTTTCATCTACTTCTCTCAACTGGAGAGAAAATACTAATAAAAGATAGCCTTGCCTATTAGAGAAGTGTAATATAAGTTAGTGCAGTTGTTTAGCCAAAGTTACTTTTCCCACTTGTGTTGTGACATTAGGATGCCAACATAAATGTTCTGTTCCTTAACAAATCAAATAAAGATTTTGTTTTAGTCAATAGAAGCACAAAAAATAACAGTTTTACTAAATTGTGATGTAGAGCATTAGTTTGTTCATTGGACTGTCCGTTACTTATGACTGGTTTCCTTTTTCTTTTTTAAATGTTCACCTAAAGGTTCAGTAAACACAAAAACTGTGTTGTTTTCTTCTTCCATGAGCAAATAAAAAAAAAGAAAGAGAAAACTTGGCTCATTTGTAGAGAGGCTGAATCACTCCCTTGTTTAATCTTACCAAGGCTGACGTTTTGGAGGAAATGGCGGCGGCGTCATTCTTTGCTACCTGTTTCCGGCTGTGAAGGACATCATTAGAAAACAGAGATGGATGAGGAACGCAGATGGACTGAAGCATTGAATCAGGACTATTCACAAAGTCACCTAATAGTGCTGCATAAAATTGCATAACCGAGTAACTGAGACATTTTGCGCACATTGTCCCCTCATTGCAGCTAATAACTTTTTGAAACTGATGATCTGGAAGGAAGAGCCGTGCCATCGCTTTACCAGACAGCATTAAGTGCGACTGTAATTGGAAAACAGAAAACTACAACTGCATTTCATGATAACTTTCACACATGTCAGATTCTGCCCACACTGCAGATTACAACACGTAGCCCGAGTAAAGAGTTAATGACATGATTCTAGCCTCAACAATTTACCATTATGCTCCCTGTCAAAAGCCGTACACTGGTCCAGATGTACTGCTTTATGTGTGAGGTGTCTCTTATTACACCCATAACAACCTCAAACAGGCTGTGGCTCTGGGATAGCAATGCCTTGCCAGGCTGTGGCAAGGCTCCCCCATTGTTCCAGGGGATGTTTATAGCTTTGTACCTGATATATGATAACCAATAAGTAAGAGGTAGTAATTACAAGGCCCACACGCCACCAGATCGGCTGATGAATGCATGAAATAAAAGATGGGGGGTTATTTGTAGAGGCTACTTATTACATGGGCTTGACATGCGGCAGTATCATGAGGAGAAGAGTGAGAGCAGGGGGGAGGAATAAATAACATATATCCATTCCTCCCACTGAATGGCAAAGTAAATAACAATGACCTTCTCAAAACAAATCAGCTGCAAGCCTAAAAAATATGTAAATACTCCATTACCCATGTTCCTACTCCTTCAACCATTTTCTGTTCATGTCAAGAAGAAATAACACAATTAGGTGAAATAAAAACACGGCAGAAAAGCACAATGGTGTCTCGCTGTGGAGCCCAGGACACACAGGAGTACTGCGGTCAGACCCTGTGGCTCCCCAGCTAATCAAGGAAACACTGCTATTTATTCCTTATGGACGTCGCTCCAGGAACAAAATCTACAGCGTGACACATTTAACATTACAACTGTTAATTTAAAAATACAACCGGTGAATACTGTCTGTGGTACTGTTATTTAGTAGCCTGCTGGAAAACCAGCTCCTGGTTTTACGCTTTGCTTTGAGGGTCTGGGCTCTTGGCCATTGTCACATTTGTCATACGGCAATTTGATGCTAATTCAGCCTACCAGATATTGCCTGCACTGTAAACAACCGTCCTCCACTGTAAAGGGAGAAGTGCTGAGCTGAACGAGGGGGTTGTTAATGCTAATTCAATATTTGGAAGCGTGGCCAACGTGGACTGAACGGCTTTGTTCACTTCCTCTGCTGCCATCGCTAAAACTACAAACAACGCAGGAAAAACTAAATCATTGTTCAAAACTTCTCAGTTTGCTCACTGATTTGGTCCAGTTGAAATTCTATTGGAAAAATCCACTTTAATGAGGAAAAAACCCAGGCAGTGCACTGACGTGAGGTTTGAATCAAGGGAAATGGTGTAAGAAAGAAGGCAATGGCTAGCTTAAATGGTGGAAAATTTATAAGACATGATTTTTTTGTTGTTGTTGTTTTGAGATCTCACTGGGTTGTTTTGTGTAAAACAGGAAATAACTGGAGGTAAAATGGGAGGAGGAGAGTACATTTCATGAGTACTGAACTAAAAGCTGTTTTACTGTGGTACAGGATTGGTATGCGAGTGGGTACACATGATCTTTATTCCAAAATAATGTTGTTTCATTTCACTTTGGTGATCGGGTGACCATCTGGACCAGGAAGCAGTCAAATGATTAGCAACTAAGTCAAGGAGAGGTCAAATTACCAGCATTTCAACAGTTTGGCATGTGAAAGTGAGTAAATTTTCCACATCGCAGACAGAGCCTTTGCATTGCGTTGCATGAGCTTAAATGATGTTAATATTACGTTATTGCTGTGTCATTTGCATAGCTGCCATGTAAATTTATAGCATTGCAGCATGTGTTTAGTCTATAGTCATGGTGAAAATTTGTTCAACTTGTCAAAAAGAATGTTTGGTAAGCGAGGCACAGCTGGAGATAAATTGGGCAGGAATTTATATGATAGCTTTTTTTGGTATTCAGTGAGTCAATCTTTCTACACAACTGAAACAGTCATAGTAGAATAGGTGTTCACTTCTGCAGGCCTACACACACACACATCTGTGCATTTCATCCCAATGAAAGGGAGAATCAATGTACAAAACAACAATCCAATTTATGTCATCGGCATACACATCGTCAACTAGTTCTATTCTCACATGGTTTCCAAAAAATCAGGATGTTTCCTCAAGTCAGGTTTCAAAACTGTCTGCATTCATTTTCATGCATTCTAAATAACTGAGTATCCCGATGATGCGTAGTTGATTCGTTCCTATTTCAAACAAATTCTCATGAAACTACAGTCAGATTGCTTAAATTCTCGACAAATGCAAAGTGCTAAATGTAGAACCATGTGCGTCTTGTGGTTATGCCTGTGAATGGAAGTGGAATTAGTACCGATTCAGCAAATTGGGTTAATGTCTTTCTTGATAGCAGTCTTTTGTGGAGCATCTAATCAACAAAATAACTGGAGATCAGAGAAGGTTACAGGAAGGATCTGACAAGGAGGAAAATAAACTGATTGTGTTTAATTGCTGTGACTAAAGCATCTTCTCCATTGTCAAGTCTGACAGTAGCCTGTTAATGTCTGGTTCTTCTCTTCCTGTATTGGTGTGTCTCCATTGCAGCTTGTGCCCGATTGTGGCAATAAATACGGGCTGGAACGTGGATTGACCATTGACTGTGGTCGACCACCCAAGATGTCATTTGCAGCTACACTTGGCAACGGAGGACATCAAGGTTCTTGTTTTGGCGAGTTGCAAATTACATTAAATTGTATTTGAATCCCAAAGGCGGCTTCAGCGACTCCGTACAGAGAGAAGGACTACAGCTGCAGAGCGTTGTGCAGAGTCACACAAGAGACCGCGCAGTGTTGCAGGCAGATAGCATCTCACAGTTCATTTCCATGGGAAGCTAATAATGTCTATAATTTTATTTTAATTTTCAGGAACTTCATCACTAAGTGAGGCATGTTATATAGATTAATTACACATGGATGGATTCTTGAAAGCCTCTATTTCTGTTAATTATGAGGATTTTTATTTTTTTTATTTACAAATGTGACATTTAAAATTAGAATATAACAGACCATTGAAAAAACACGTTTAAAACAGAAATGTGAGCTTAATGAAAAGTATGTGTAATACCTGCTTAACTGTTATTTTCAAAGGGTATTTCTAAACAAGCAGACTGGTCTCATCTGAACACATTTCCTAATTTATGGACTATGACTGCGTGTTCCAACATCCTCTAGATCTCGCTCCAACTGGGTCGCTCGCACTTGCTCAGAAATAAAAGATATAGTTCAACAGTCTCGCATAAAAAGCCCATTGTCTCACTTTTTTTTAAATTTAGCATATAAAAGACCCTTATTCCCTCAGTATGCTGTCAACATTAACATCTTAATGTAACAAACAGCAGGGTCAGCCTCCACCAGACAGGTGCAAAACCACCTTCAGCAGGCGGACTTTTAGCGCTGGGGCTAATAGAGACAGCATGCAAGTTGACAAGCAATTCAGTCATGCAGGGCGAGAGGCCAAAATCCTCGAGATCCCTCCCTGTTTGAGAAAAGATCAAATGCTCCGTGCAACAGCTGTGGAGCTACAGGCTCTTCCTATTCAGCCGCCGCTAGATGGAAACAATAGCCTCCTCCAGCACAGTCAGTGTTGCATCCATTATTGCTTTCTGCACGAGGTTGTGTATCTTCATTAAATCATCCTGGTCCAGGCTAGATGTTTTCTTGTGTTTGTGTGTGCGTGCGTGCGTGCGTGCGTGCGTGCGTGTGTGTGTGTGATTTCAGGCTGTCTGTTCCTCGTCATGTTCACCTTAAAGCGCTCTCTTCCTTCCAACTTTGAGTCTTTCGCGTAAAATAGGCGTTGAGATTTCTGCCAGCTGCAAGACAGCTCTGGTTTTAGAGGATCTGACCTGTGAGACTCAATAAAGTTTCACGTGGTGTTTCTTGAAAACATTAGCAGAACTCGTAATTTGGAGTCAGCGACAGTAAGACATCCCTGGGACTATCGTTTTACAGGTGGAATGAGTTATTCCTTATAACCACAGCGGAGAAAAATAAACTAACCGAGGGCAGCAGAGGCAGGCAGTGACAGGTTTCTCATAAGTAATGGTTAGATTTTACTTCATCTTCTTTAATATCCTCATATAATAAAGACAAGGAATCCTTTTAGCAACATCCAGTGGAGTTTTATTAAAGTGACCTAATGCGTGGACATTGTCGGCTTTTTTATTCAGAAGCTGCCTCCGTCCTAGATCGTTTCAAAAACTTTACTTTGCAAGAGTTTTTCCATTTTATGTCACTATTACCACAGAGGAGAGAGTTTAACTCTTAACTGATGGATTAAAAAGTTCATGGTGGGGGAGTTGTTTTCAATACTGCTTTGAAGCAAGAAAGTCGTGGGTTCAAATCCCAACCAGGGGTCTTTGTGCATGGTTTTATTTAACAATTACATTCTCCAAACATAATTGTCCCTAGTGTGAGGGACAATTTCTACAATGTTCTGAGTGTGAGACTGTGTGTCCATCATTGTTCATCCTGAGACAGACAGGACACACAACCATGCACACACACTCACACCTAGGGAGAATTTTAGATATACCAATTAACCTGACAGTTATGCTTTTTTTGGACTGTGGGAGGAAGCCGCAGAACCCGGAGAGAACCCACGCATGCACAGGGAGAACATGCAAACTCCATGCAGAGGGACCCCAGGCTGGGGAATTAAACCCTGGACCTTCTTGCTATAAGGCAACAGCTCTACCAACTGCGCCACTGTCCAGCCCCCTTTTTAAGTCAGTTTAAATAAAAAAAAAACATTTATATATGTCTGACAGTATTTTATGATCTTTGATTAGAAGCCATTCTCATTTCCTATAAGAAAGGCTCATAGGAAGTTTTCTGCTCAAACTTCTTCAGTTGAACAGAAAATCTGTTTGGGATATACATAATTTCCGGACACATTACCACCTTGTCCAAATTAATCAAAATATCACTTATGTGTTTATTTGGCATATTGATGTTCATTTATATTCATTCTGTGGTGAAAATAAAACACTTGGCTTACGTGGAGGACACTTGAGGGTCAGAGGGAGCCCTTGTGATCATTTTAGCCCTTGGTCCTTTTTATAGTTAATGCGGCCCTGCATAAATGTAAAAATAACTGAGCGCAGGCTGCTCATTCACATATCTATGTGCGCTCTGTCCAAGCCATCCTAGTAAACAGCTTCTAAATGAACGCGAGTTGCACGTTACGGTGTAGAGCACAAAATAATGAACTTGTTCAGATCGGGTTGATGGCTGCAGGAGGTTCGCATGTAAAACTGCATCCTCTTGGAAAGCGTGAGTGAACTATTCGCGGCAGAAATGTCAGAGGCATTTGACCATCCTCCAGCATCTGTCTGATAATTTTCCTTGTGTGGTGCTGGGGTTGAAATGTGAGCGTCACGGCGCTCACTCCTCCTTCTCCTCCTCCTCCTCCTCTGTGTCTCTGCTGGAGTGAAGTCCCTCTGAGCGGCTCTTAAACTTCAGTGTGGAGCCTGAAAGCGGAGGAAGAGGAGCCTCTGGAGCCGATAAAAAAACAACAAACAAAAAAAAAACACACGAGACGAACAGCCGACCTCCCGTCTGGTTTCTCCCGGTTGAACCGAGGATTAACTCCCCGCGTTTTATTCTTCTGGTTTCCGCTCAGCTGATTACCGAAGTTTCCCGGCTGTCACGTTGTGGTTACGGACCTGTTTCTCAGCTTTCTCTTGGATTAATCTGGTTTATTTACGGACTTCATGGTCTAACGTTAAGAGACTGCAGTTCCCCTCCAACCTCCCCCCTTTTTTTCTTTCTTTTTCGGAGGGATTTTTCCAGCTATCTGTGGAAATAAGGGGGGGGACCACTCCGTCTCTCTCTCTGACACTTTCATGCGTATTCCTAAAGGACACAGACTTGTTATTTTTCCTAGTTGAAAATAATCAGCATGGATGGTTGTCCGCTGCAGGTGGTGCTTTCCTTGTGTCTGCTGGTGATTTCCAGCTCCAGCTTTGAGATTGGCTCGTACGACCTGGACCGGGACAGACCGGCGAAGTGCGAGCCCATCGTGATCCCCATGTGCCAGGGGATCGGCTACAACCTCACCCGGATGCCCAACTTCATGCAGCACGACGACCAGGAGGAGGCTGCCATCAAGCTGCTGGAGTTCGCTCCCCTGGTGAAATACGGCTGCGACGTGCACCTCCGCTTCTTCCTCTGCTCCCTTTATGCCCCCATGTGCACCGACAAAGTGTCGACCTCCATCCCCGCCTGCAGGCCCATGTGCGAGCAGGCCAGGGAGAAGTGTGCCCCCATCATGAAGCAGTTCAGCTACACCTGGCCCGACTCGCTCAACTGCTCCAAGCTGCCCACCAGGCATGACCCCAACGCCCTGTGCATGGAGGCCCCCGAGAACGAAACCAGGACGGAGGGTAAGAAGGGTGAGGGGATGCTCCCGGTGCCCCACCGGCCACGGCAGCCGGGTGCCAGTGGGGCCCGCTTTCCGGGGACCGTGGGCTCCTGTGAAAACCCAGATAAGTTCCAGTTTGTGGAGAAGAGCCAGTCCTGCGCCCCGCGCTGCTCGCCGGCCGTGGACGTTTACTGGTCCAGGCAGGACAAGGACTTTGCCTTCATCTGGGTGACCGTGTGGTCCATCCTGTGTTTTGTGTCCACCGCGTTCACCGTTCTGACCTTCCTCCTCGAGCCCCACCGCTTCCAGTACCCCGAGAGGCCCATCATATTCCTCTCCATGTGTTACAACGTCTACTCCGTGGCCTTCATCATCCGCTCAGTGGCGGGGCCGGAGAACATCGCCTGCGACCGGGAGAACGGGGAGCTGTACATCATCCAGGAGGGTCTGGAGTCGACTGGGTGCACCATAGTCTTCCTCATCCTCTACTACTTTGGGATGGCGTCTTCGATCTGGTGGGTCATCCTCACCCTCACCTGGTTCCTGGCTGCGGGGAAGAAGTGGGGTCACGAGGCCATTGAAGCCCACAGCAACTACTTCCACATGGCCGCCTGGGGCATCCCCGCTCTCAAGACTATCATCATCCTCACCATGAGGAAGGTGGCCGGGGACGAGCTGACGGGGCTGTGCTACGTGGGCAGCATGGACTCGGGGGCACTCACTGGCTTCGTCCTCATCCCGCTGTCCTGCTACCTGATCATCGGCACTTCCTTCATCCTCACGGGCTTCGTCGCCCTCTTCCACATCCGCAAGGTCATGAAGACGGAGGGCACCAACACGGAGAAGCTGGAGAAGCTCATGGTGAAGATCGGCATCTACTCCATCCTTTACACGGTGCCGGCCACCTGCGTCATCGTCTGCTACTTCTACGAGCGGCTCAACATGGACTACTGGAAGCTGAGGGGCCTGCAGACCAAGTGCGGCTCCTTCGGGGGCCCCGCCGGCGACTGCTCGCTGCAGACGTCCGTGCCCACGGTGGCCGTGTTCATGCTGAAGATCTTCATGTCGCTGGTGGTGGGGATCACCAGTGGGGTGTGGGTGTGGAGCTCCAAGACCCTGCAGACCTGGCAGGGCCTGTGCAGCAGGAAGCTGGCGGACAGGACTAGTGGGAGGAAGCCCTGCGGCGGCGTGAACTGCGGCAGCACGCACTGCCACTACAAATCCCCTGCTGTGGTTCTGCACATGGCCAAGACTGACCCACACTCAGACAGCCCCACACATGTCTGACAGGAAAACACACACACACACACACACACACACAACTCATGTGCCCTGCTTGAGGAGCTGCTTAAGGACTTGAACTGAATTGTTGGGTACTTCTCTGCTGCTGCTGCTGCTGCTGAAGGGCACACAGGTATCTATGAACAGTATTCAGTCAGTACATAAAGGGAAATGTTCCCCCATATTTTCTTGTTCATGCTGTTCTCCAGTTTTGCAAAGCGAAAATATATCAATGTGTATGCATATACTGTTTAAGTGGGAGGATGTTGGGAAATATTTGTGTATTTTCCTCTCTGAGTGTCATGGTTATCTGTATAAATCTGTAAAAAAAAAATGGTTTATTTATTGTAAATATATTTAATTTAAAAGCCCAACTTGGCTCTCACAGGAGTTGTTTAGTTACATGCTTCAAAAGGTAAGGGAAATTAAGTGCCTTTTAAAAGAAAATGTGGCTTTTTTTTGCTGGGGGTGGAGGAGGTTAATAAATCTGTGGAGTTCATGTAAAACTGTCTTGCATCCCAGTGGTTATTTAAGCGTCTTAAGGATTTCAATGCAAACACATCATCATCAACTCTTTTTTTTTTTTTTTTTTGTGCCATCTCACGGTTATTTTTTTTTAAACTGTGGGACTCTCGGCACCTGTGTTTGTCTTCCCAGAGGCATCCTCGTCGATGATCCTCAAAGAGAATCGCTGATGAACGGAGTGACAAACCGTGGCAGGCATTAGCGTTTGCGTCATCGGCTTTAAAAAGAAAAAAAAATGCAGCAGCACTTCGAGGAGGAATATATTAAATTAATGGCTGTTTTAATCCTTTTCCTCGGAGTCAGTGTTGTTGTTCCCGCTCCCCTCTCTCCGCTCCATTTGATCGTCGTTCAAAACACTTGGCACTTTGATCTGAGAGCACAAATCTAAAGTGGATTTCAGACTTATTGCGTGGTTTCACTGACAGATTCGAGTTCAGCACAGCCACTCAACGCTGGAGCGGCTCGTTGAACTGATGGACTATTAGCTGAGCGTTCAGGCTCAATGCCGGCTCGCGGCTCCGGGAATATCTGACGTGGATTAGAGAAATCCCACCTTCACAAAACATTTTGTTCGGTGAGAACAATTCACCTTTATGCCTGCAGAAATTACCGCAAGGTATAAATAACGACTTATTCAGAGAGGAAGAATGTCAAACATTATTTTCATTAAATAAGAGCTGCGAGTGGGTTCTTGCCACTAGCGTTTCTGTCGTAAACTCAGTTTTTATAAACCATGAGAGCCACCATGTCCTCAGACGGTCCATAAAAGAGGGAAAATAAATAGCTTTTACATTAGGAGGCTGCATCGCTCCGGTGCCAACACAAATTGCAACCTCACACACCAGGTTGTTTTATTGCACAACACTGTGGAAATAAGTGTTTTTTGACAGCAATGGCGTTGATTGTTTATTACGCCGGCCTATACGATTGCTTTGTCTCCGCCTCCCAGAAGCAGCAGCATCGTGGCAGTCGTCTCGGAAAAAGGCAGCACCGTGACCAGGAGCTTGTTTTTGTACCATTAACAGTTTGTCAGTGGGGGGTGAAGCAGGCGTGTGTGCTCTCCGACATCTGCAGAGTTAAAAAGTTGTTTGCTTTTCAATTTTTCCACCATTACCATTTTCATTTTTGAGGGTGAAGAACTCCCAAAACCTGTCGAGTGGACATTCAGAAAGCACACGGCTGACGCAAGTATGTTGTCAGCGTTGCAGAAAGTATTAATAAAACATTTTTGATTAAAGCAAAAAACATTCTCTGAGTGCTGGCAACTAGAAAACAATTAATATGAAAGCCTAATTGCTTTTTTGTGAGTCATGGTAGAAGTTTGATGCCAAAAAAAACAAAAAACATGTTAGTCATTTGTTTAATCTTTAGCAGTGAGTTGAAATTTAATGGTTCGCCTTTGACTGTGTGAAAGTTTGATCTCAAAGGTTACTAAAGGCTTAAGCTGTAAAATAAAGCGAGCAAAGGATAAAGTGTAAATTTTCTGCCTGAAATATAGCTGAACTGCAGTGGAACCAGAACGAAAACAAACAGAATTTCACTCGTCTCCACATTTTGGAAAAAAAAAAATCCAGCTGAAGGCCTCAGAGGTTTGTCAGTGGATATTAGAGGACAAACAGGATCATGAAGTCCAAGGAACACAGCAGGCAGGTAAGGGCTGTAGAGAAGCCGAAGGCAGCGTTAGGTTATAAAACAATAGATGAGGCTTTAAGATCTCACAGGGTGCTGCTCAATCCATCATCATTTATTAGCAACGTCTACTGCAAATCTGGCCTTTTGGGTAGAGTGGCGAGAAGAAATCCATTACTGCAGGACAGTCTGTTTGCTATAAGTTTGGAAGTCGACCAATTCAAAGTAAACCAAATGCGAAACGCTATTTTTGGAGGGAGGGCAGGGGGCCGGTTAACAGAAAGCTGGTCAGAGTTGGTGAGATAATCAAAGAGCAAACTTAAAAAAAAAAAAAAAAAACTTTTAGAGGATGCAAAGTTCAGATCTAAAACTTATCCTCTCCATTCGACCCGACTGAGTTTTAGCTATTTTTGCAAACGTTGCAGCCGTTCAGCAGCTAAAGGAAGATTTTCGCTGCATTCACTCAAATGGTCTGAACACAAGCTCACGTCACTCGTTTCAGAAACATTTTGTGGCAAGACCAAATACTTCTGCAAAGCAACTGCACTTACTTTTCACCAGTGGATGCTTTATGTCTCAGTAGTAAATCAATCACATTTCCAGCCAGCTGAGTTAACCTAAATTACTTATTCCAGATCCTTGGACAGAACAAGATATGGGCAACTACCAAAATCCCCCTACCACTTTTTTATCATTATTATTTATTGTTTTTTTTGGTTGGTTTTTTTGTTCTGTTTTCATTACTCGGGCTTTGTAGACGTCGTCCACAGCTTGGCAGGAGCACGCTCCAAGTCCTGGACTCTGACACTGGATCACATTTAACTATTAAAAAGGGGCCTGTTTTGATTGGAGTCTGCTCGCTCGCAGCCATGAGCCTCGGCTGGCCGGGTTTTCAGCGACATTTTCCAGTTCATGGACGCCTCCTGAATGGGAAGTGGCGGTAGGAGGGAGTGGGGGTGGGGGCTGGGGCGCGTGCTTCCTCCACTAGTTTACACTTCAGTGGCGTGACCCAGGGAGGCAGAGCACTTGCTGCGTGAGACAGACCGGCTCTCCCCACCTGTGCCGAGCTGATTAGATAGCGAGGAGGTAGCAGAGGAAGGTGGTGGTGGTGGTGGGGGGGGGTTGCATGTTTTAGTTTGTACTTTCCCCCCCCTCCCTCCCTCAGCAGTGCTTGTTTGATTTTCAGTGTTTCTTCCAGGTTTTGCTGAATATGAATTAGAAATTACTTGTTATTGCAGCAAAGGGATCTATTTTTTTCTTCTTTTACTTTTCTCCCCCCCCCCCCCCCCCCCCCCCAACATCTGAATTATATCGCTGCATTTCCAGGTCACCGGCTGCTATTTTTAGCTCCTTTCATTCACAGAGGAAAGGAATCACAGAGCTCAGAGCTTCAGATACAAGAAGCGAGAAAAGAAAAGTTCAGACCAAAATCAGAGTTTGTTTGAACTGTGGTTTTTTTGGCGGCAGAAATGTGCCTGCCGGGAACACCTTCCCCTTCCCAACACACACACACACACACCTGGGGTCAGTAGTACACGGGCATACACAACCAAAGAGCACCGAACTTGTTTTACAGAAGACCCTACCCCACCTCCAGTAAAGTCCAATTTCAGGAGTAAGTAAGCTCAGTCTCGCTCGAGAGGTTTAGCTTGGCTGAGTTTCCGAGCTGTTTTTCTTCTCCTCTGGCTCAGGAGGTTAAATAGTGTCAGAGTCACTGAGCAGCAACTTTGTCTGGGCCAAAAGGCAGAGTCTGCTCCCAGAAAAGGCAACACTTTCCCTTCAGGGTTTCTACAGAAAATCGTGTCGGAGTGTTTATTGAATCCCAAGCTGTGTGGAACAGGGGTGTTTACGCAGGACTTTGCAAGGTTTATTTCTGATAGGAAAAGAGAGAAGAAGAAAAAAAGGCGTGAAAACACCTCAGCGCTTATCCTGCTGCTGACACCATGTTTTTGTCTGCTGAGGAGAAAAGTCCCTCCATCTGGTCACGGGTCTGATTAAAGGCGATCATTATGGCATCAATGTGCCTCCCTCGTATACTTAAACCCCTGCCCGCCCCCGAGGGTAAAAAAAAAAAAAAAAAAAAAAAAAGAGCGGGTGGGGGGGGGGAAATAAAGCATCCTTCATTACCCTGCCCTCCCTCTTTCTATAGTCCCTTACCCCCACCCTTGAGCACTATCCCTTTCCTGGGCTGTTTTGATGTGTAAATGAGCGCATTGAAAACCTGCAGGCCCCCAAAGAGATGCTTTCCATGAAAATGCGCCAGTCGGAGAGCAGCAGAGTTCACACAGCTCGCCACTCCTCACAGGCAGACTCTAATCAGGTGGCCAGCACGCCACCGTCGTCTCCTGTCAGGGCAAGACGTAACACACACACACACACACACACACACATGCTGTATGTATTCTGACTCATGTCATTATGCAGACATTGTCATGTGCACAATGACCTGCGAGGGCAATCCGCTCCCAGGACGAAGCCACACCGATAATTTGGGTTTTTGCAGCAACTTTGTGACGATGCAGAGATACATTGTGAGGGAAAAAAGATAAGATGTACAAACTGAAAGAACTCTGCAGCAATCATCGAGCCGATGAAATCAAAGAAGGTTAGATAAAAAAAATAATAAAAAAAATCTGCTTTGGCGCTCAGCAGGAGTGTCCGGCGTCTTGAAGCTCCTGGAACACAGCAAATGAAATTATCAAAGGTGTTTTCATGGTAGTACTCAAATGTTGCTCTCTAATGTTGCTCTCTCAAACAAACTGCAGATATTACCACGACGGTTTCTGAAAATTGTTATACTAGGGAAAACTGAGTTAAGAGGATTTCTGCACATTTTGCGCAACAAACTTCACGTTGTGAGCAACAATACACAACAGATTACAATGTTGTTTAATTCACTTTAAACTATAACACTCATTTATTAATATATGCAACCTGAGCTTCCCTAAACACCAGAGCAGGGATGTACAGGGTGTACGTACTACAGTACATATGCCTACTTTTCACTAGGCCAATATTTCTGTGTTAACATTTATTGTATCTCATGTGATATAGTTATTTTCTAAGAAACTGAATTTTGCATTTTTATTGCCTATAAAACATAATTATCAAATTAACTGAAATAGTTTACCAGAAGCTCTGTCGTCCTGCCTCCAAATGCCCCACGGGTTGATCTATTCAGCTGTCGACCATGTGGGTCTTCCTTTTTTTTTTTAAAAAAAAAAAAAAAGCCGATTATCACACCGATAATAGTTGATTCGGTTGTTTTTGATCGTGAGCGGAGCATTTCTTTACAAGGCAACAGCAGCACTGGGAGACGGTAGAAGAGATCGATCTTTTCACAGAATATCTTTCTCATGTCACACTGCGACGACAATCTGGCCGTTTTAACAAATACGCAAAAGACACACTGCAGCTTTAAGCACCAAAACAGACTGAATGATATTATACAAAGCTCATTATGTTAAATTTATTAGAAAATGTGTGCTTCCCTGAATGTTATGAAACTCTTGAAAGCACCTTCTAGAACCACAAAGGTAAATGCACAGAAATAACGTATTGTTCTCTTGAAAAGCTCTGCTGGTAATATGCATTTGTAGCACATTTCATGTTTATAGTATGCAGGAGACGAAAACACAGACTTGACTGCAAGATCGACAACCTGTCTGGAAGCAGAAGCTCTGTAAGCAAATGCAGTCATCTGATGTGTGTCATCTGGAGGATTTAAAAGAACCATGAATTGAACCCTGCAGGACTGAGGTCAGCGCGTTGAAGTGACTACTTGTCCAGCACAACGACAGCTATTCATTTTTCAGCCATTAGATTTTAACCCGGCAGGAGATTTATCGTTGAGCAAACCGTGGCGAAATGAAACTGATTTAATCTGTATTAAGATCTTTAGTTTGATTTTTCTCCCTTATTTTTCCTCTTATTCATGTTTTGTTTTTCTTTATTCCTGTGCTTTGATCAATAGCGACACGACAGAGAAGTAAAGCTTCCTCGTCTGTCTGTACTCGTTCCTCAGCTCTGTCTGCCTGTGGCTGACGCAGAGATGAATCGGTGAACAAAAGGAGGTTCCAGCGCTCTCTGAATCCAACAGTGCTGCTGTGATCACTGCTAATCTCCTTTGCCACTCTGTTGCCACCTCCTCAGATACACTCATCCCATTTCCAGTAGTAATCACAGCCTCTTTCTCTCTTCCATGCTAATTAGCCTCTGTCAGGATCTCAGAAGTCACCCTTTACGGTCCTGCGGTAAGCGAGATCCCTCTTTGAGCAAAAGGTCAGCCGTGGCAAGCATTTGTTTGAGGGTTAAATCACCACATGGCTTTCATCATGCTGTTATGTTGCACGATCAGAGGCTTGGGATTATATAGGTCAGACGTTGGGGAGTGAGAGCACCCCTTTTGTAGCTGCCATTTTTATTCAGTTGCTAGGCAGCACCCGCTCTAATCTCTTGTACCAAAGAGTGTCTCCCCAGAGAAAAAGAGAGGGAGCAGGAGTTACAAAGGATGGGAAAAAATGTCGGGGGAAAAAAAAGCATCAACAAAGAACACAAGTCCATGAAAGGGGGATGGGGGTGCTTTTAGAGACAATATAAAGGGAGGGAGTGGAAGTGGGCTGGACAGGTTTTGGGCGGGGGGGGGGCTGAGCTTGGCCCTGAAACTACCTTTGGCCCTCCTGAACATTTTTAAACCTCTGTAGTTTCATTGAGCCATTGAGCGAATACATAAAAGATCACACAGTTCCATCGGCAGTTCACTGTCAACATCTAAATCTGCTCCCAAATGTTAGGAACAAAAGAGTCTTTTGAGAACGGCTGATGAAAGTCGCAGTTTTGGAGGCAAGCTGTCTGACAACAGGTACTGAAACGGATCAGAACCGCACGGATCCGGAGGTCAGCTCTGGGAAGAGTATCTGCTGTCACATTGCTGCTGCTGCAGCAGCCCCCCCAACCCCCGCCGTCCTAAATGTACTCATGTCACGCTCCGCCATCAAAGACTCACCCCTCAGCTCTGTGTTCTCAAAAAGGAGGCACATCCCTCATCTCCCACGTACTGATCCTCCCCTCCCACCCCAGCCCCAGGCTCAGAAAGGATCTACTATTCACACTCTTTGATTTGGAGTTTTGAAGTTTGCTCTTGTCTACCTTTTCCCTCTTCTTCTTTTTTTTTGTTTCATGCCAAATGTTTTGATTCTTAAAGTTTTCAGAGGATGCGGTCTCTGCAAGCTCGGCACTGCAGCTCTGCTGTCTCTGATGCTGTGCTACATTTGTACCAGGGTTTTTAGTCATTTGGTTTTTTTCTAAAGACTAAAAGATGAAAAGAAATTTATTTTGGGAAATGAGCTATTTTACCTTCTTGATTAGCTTTTAAAAAAAGAAAGAAAACTCTCGTCTCTGAAGACATAAAACAAAGCTACAGCCTAAACTCAGCAAGTAATTAGCATCATTTGACATCAAGGCAAAAGAACAAATACATTTGGGAGTACTTCAATTTAAATTGTTTATCCATTTCTTTATATATATATATATATACAGCTCAAAAAACATAAAGGGAACATTTCACTTTAATTTTGTGTGTGGCTCCAAATCCAGGCCTCCATTGGTTAATAAATTTGATTTCCATTGATGATTTTTGTGTGATTTTGTTGTCAGCACATTCAACTTTATACAGAACAAAGTATTCAATGAGAATATTTCATTTATT
>NW_006800094.1:1420700-1421861 GCF_000485575.1 Poecilia formosa | reverse complement strand
TTACCGTCTTTATTACATAAAATTCTGGCAACCAAAACTGCCAGTTTTTTACTGTGTTTTCAAAATACAGCAAAATTCTGGCAACCAAAACTGCCAGTTTTTTACTGTGTTTTCAAAATACAGCAACATACTGGCAACCAAAACTGCCAGTTTTTTACTGTGTTTTCAAAATACAGCAACATACTGGCAACCAAAACTGCCAGTTTTTCACCGTATTTTGGAAATGCAGTATTTTACCGTATTTTTAAAATACGGTAAAATTCTGGCAACCAAAACTGCCAATTTTTTACCGTATTTCCAAAATACTGTAAAATACCGTATTTCCTAAAATATGTAAAAAAAAAATTAAAATGTGGTTTTGCCGTAATAAATACGGTCATACTGCCTGAGGCATAATATCTACATAAGTGAAAAACACGACCAGACTGTATGATATATTGACATTTTATTGTAAAAAAAAAACAAAAAAAAACCTTATGGTAAATTACTGGTCACTGTTCTTACCAGAATTTTACCATAAAAATTATAGTACAACACACAAGGAAGTGTAAATTGTCAGCATTTCTATACAGAAAGTTATAAAGAAAATAAATTCAAATTAAACAAAAATACAGATTACGAGTAATCCACTTAAAGAAACAATTTCTATTTAAAAATTCAGATAAATAAAAATTCATTTATCTGAATTTCATATCTCATATCTCAAATTCATAAAATTCAGAACCAATTCTATTTTCTGTCCAGTTTCCTCACGGTGTTACTGAGATCTGGAAAACAAAACAAACAAACAAAAACAGCATGTGTCGACATAAGAGATAACCTATTGTAGAAGAAAAACCGGTGATAAAACGATTCTTGTTCTGGGTTGAGAGTAACAAGTCGCTGAGTTCAGAGTTTGCTTCTTCCCAGTCACAGGTTGAAATTGAGACTCACATGTTGTCAATCAGGTGTTTCCTCTTTGCTAGAAAACAAACAAAGCAAAAGTTAGAAAGATGCACTACATGAACATCATATAAATGCACCATTTGCTTAAATGTTTGTTTCACCTTTGTTGACTTGCATATGGAGACTGGTACTTCAACCAGGCGGTGTGATCATTTCTGACTGAAAAGTCAGTAGTTCTTAAACCTTTGTTTGTTGACTACAGGTGTGATCCTCTCT
>NW_006800094.1:1419681-1420510 GCF_000485575.1 Poecilia formosa | reverse complement strand
TGATTCAAATGATTGGATGACAATCAAGTACTGCAGAAGCTTGTTAATCATCCAGAGATACAATTCAGGTGTGTGGCAGATGGGAAATACCTAAACCTGCAGGACAGGGTGACGCTGAAGACCAGGATTGAGAAACACTGATTTACGCTTTTGCTATAATTTATTCATGGACCATGCCATGGTGATTCAGAAAGAAAAAGACAGATATGCAGAGAACAAAAAAAGTAGAAAAGGAACCACAGGACAATCTCCTCATGGAAAACTGTACAGTGCTGTAGAAATGACATAATTACATTACATTTTAATTGCCATCATCATGCTAACAAAGGTTCCTGAGTGGGGTTAAGGAATGAACAGTAGGGTGGGAGGACCTCCATCAGCATCGTGTTGTGGGTCGCAGCCATATCCTGCTGTTGGACTGATGGAAACTGGCAGATGTCCTCAGCCTCTTCTGACTCTTCTTCTGCTTTCCTCCCAACTATTTCCTCCTCAGCCTCACTCCTCTTCTTCTCTCTGGCTGTTCACTCTGTCCAGATACTTGTTCATCAGTTCTCAGAAATGTAACATTGTGTTGTGTTCTGGCTATATAGACCATATTGTTGCCAACTGATAGTTCACAGGATGCACCTTCAATCTGTTTTCAGAAATCGTTGGTTGAGCTAATGGTTCACACATTGACCTGTTAGAGAAACTCAGGACTCACTTGGGAGCAATTTACCAATTCAGGAGAGATTTAGAAAAGAATCAATTATAAATTAATTAAAATATGATTGACACTATGACAACTTTAAGACTTATGCATGTTAAGACTTACACAATGAACTTATGC
>NW_006800094.1:1386503-1418510 GCF_000485575.1 Poecilia formosa | reverse complement strand
AAGACTGCAAACATCTAGACCAGGGGTCACCAACTCCAGCCCTCAAGGGCTACCATCCTGCAACTTTTAGATTCACCTCTGCTCCAAAATGTCTGAATTCCCTCACCAGCATTCATTCCTCTCTGCAATAGGCTGGAAACGAGCAGTTTATTTGATCCAGGTGTGTTTGAGCAGAGACGCATCTAAAAGTTACGCGATGGTAGCCCTCGAGGACTGGAGTTAGTGACCCCTGGTCTAGGTGTTATAGTTTTTTAGCTAAAGTAAATTAAAGATGTTGATGGTAGTGAAAAATTAAGTGGAATTGCACTTTAGCCATTTCCCAAATTGGAAGCAGCAATTTGAAACCAACTTCAGCTTCATCCAAGCAAGAGGGGCTAACATACAGTTCTCTTAATGTATAAGATGTCTATGGTCGGCATAAAATTAATCTCAAATGCATAATTTAATCAAAATGTTCTTATAATTGATGGTGGCGTTGGCTGTAGGAGTTTGCTTTGCAATCGGTGGGTCGCCAGATTGATGCCTGGTCTACTGTTGAGATTTCAGTTTGGTGTATTAAAGGCATATTAAAAAAGAAACCAAAATATCACACTAGCATTCTGTTCTTTGTAAAAATGACTTTTGCAGTCTTGTTTACGGTTTTACATTGTAGATATAAATATCAGCAAAATTTGTAATTTTGGCTGATTAGTACTGTTAAGTTTAGGGTAATTAACTGCTGGCAATATTACAATATTTTTTTATGAACTTTACAATCACTTATATTTTTACAATATATTTCTGTATTTTCTACATTCATGACTGTCGAAATTACTTAGGATATATGTTTATTGAGTTATGATAATTCCATGTATTTTCTACGGTAGTATAATGCTTTGGATATTACAGTCAGTTGGTATTTTACCATTTTTTACCATAGATTTACAGAGTTTTTTTGCAGTGTTGACTTACGGTAATTCCATGTATTTTCTACGGTAACAAAATGTTTTGGATATTTCGGTCAAAAACTGTTGGTCTTTTACCGTTTGTTACCGTAAATTTACTGACTTTCTTTGCAGTTTCGACTTACGGTAGTTCCATGTAGCTTCTACAGTAATGAAATGTTTTTGGATATGACGGTCAGTAACTGTTGGTCTTTTACCGTTTGTTACCGTAAATTTACTGACTTTTTTTACAATGTAGGTTAACTTATGACCTCCTGGAGAGGTGTGCGCTCCTGGAGTAAGTTTGGCAGACCGCTCAATCCTGTGTCATGTTTTCCACATACAGTAAGTTGATAATTGCTCTTATTATGGTTCACTGGAGTCCCAACATCCCTAGACTTGTCTTTGTAACTCTTTCTAGACTGAAAAATGCCAATGAAATTCTTTCTCATTTGTTATCAAATTACTTTAGTTTGGGACATGATGTATTCCCATTGGAAATTCTTCAATTGTAAGATATCTTTAGTTTAAGTGACTATACAGTGTGTTTGAAGTTAATTAATGACTGTGCTACACACATTCTTTAACATTAAGGGCAGCCAAAGACAGGACTTTGTACAGGAAGACATGTGAAGTACAACACCTCAGCTCAACAGCAGTTTTTATAAACACACTGAGTACATTTGTCCTCAGTCAAAATGTGTAACACAAATTATTCAACTGAATCATCCAGAGTATCCTGACCCAACTGAGTCAGCTGAGCAAAACTTAAGGCTGCAAGAACCTGCAGAATGACCTGCAGGACCACTTTGTTGTACTCAAGCTTAAACAGCTGTGTGGACAAAATATACAGAATTGGTTTCAGTGCAGAAGCTTTCCTTATTAGGAGAGAGATTGATCTGGGCAGAGTAAAGAGTGAAGAACAGGCAAGAAAACATGAGTCTCACCTCAAAAGTGTGGAGTTGGCAGCCTAGTCAGGCGTCCGATTTAGCAGACATCTTGTCTTAACGTATGTATTCCCTCCAGCTATACACTACTTGGCCACACAAAGTTCGAAAATATGTAAAACGTCAAAATATCAATCATTTGAGTCAAAAGTAAAGTCTTACTAGGACTTCAGTTTTGTTAAAAACTAAGTAAAATTATAGCATTGATATACAATAATATTCAATTTTGCAAAGGAAAGTAAAGATTTGAAGTTTCACAGTTTTAATTGTTTTGCCCAACGATTCTGTTCATTGTTTAATTTTCTGAACACATTAAGCACCTTGTATTTTTCTGGCCTATTATGTGCATGCATGCGCTCAGGTTGTCCACGAATATTTGCATTGTGTTGATGAGATGGAAAACCTAACGGGACATTTCGGGGCAGTTCAAACACATTTAGCCAAAAAAACGTTCCTATCATCAATTAAACCCCTTTTTCCGGCCAGTTCTGTTGACTCAGGCTGATCACTGTACATTAGCCAGTCTGTGCAGTAAAGGGAACCAGCTGGGCCCAAAACTCACTCTAACACTGGACCTTTTGTCAGGGTCTGAGCCCCCTAGAAGTAACATAAAAACCTTGTTGTGTGTGTGTGTGTGTGTGTGTGTGTGTGTGTGTGTGTGTGTGTGTGTGTGTGTGTGTGTGTGTGTGTGAAATAGTCTTTGTGCAGAAGCAGACATTGTTCCTATTGTGGCCTGTCAGAGCTGACACACCAGGTCCAACACGGTGCTGAATAAACTGTGGTTTGTGTACATACTGTAATTGTAGGCTGTGGAAAAGTAGTGAGGCAACAGTCTGTGATGATCTTGGCGGCCAGCGAGGATTTGGCATGCTGAGCAAGAGCTGGAGCAGCGGTGCAACATGCGGCCTTTTCCCTCAGGATAATAGGTGCTTGTGAAGCAGCAAGGAAGAAAACCTGCACAGTTCAGCCTTCCTGTTCACACCCCATCATGCATGAACTGGCAGGATCCTTGTGTTGTTATGGTCATGAGATATTTCCTGTGTGTTTTGGGGTTGCATCTGGGCTTGTTTACAGCTCAGGGTAGAGCCTCATTAAGTGGAACATAGTGGTAGGCGGATGTCAGTGGGGGGGTTTCAAGTACCCATTAACAGGCTAGTCTGTAGCCCCAAACCAGAGCCCTACTGAGCCAGGTGCTCCGTCTGTTTCCAAAACACCGAGTGAAACAAGCCTGACTCATTAGAAAAGAGTTCATCATTTATTTAGAACAAAAATCCTTATTCAAAGCGTCGCATAGTTTGGCCATGATGGATCAGTTTAAAGGTTGTTTGTGCTACATCTGCTGAGATTTACTGGAAAAGTCAAATACCTACATTCATGGTCTCAACGGAGCAGAATGACCTCAATAGCAATCATTTGGTTGCTGTTTGTAATCTTCCCACTAGGTGTCACTGGTTCTTTGATGCAACATCTATAAACATTAATTCAAACAATTGTCTCTAATTCTTACTATAATAAAGAGCTGATTTGAAAAAAACTGAAAAGACCTAATAAAAGAAGCCAATCTTCTGCTACAGCTACCGTTTGCTTTTCCTCTGTGGACAATGTTTTCTGGCTAAAAACATTTTGCTTTTATTGTGGAAAAGTGCAGAATTTCTAACCTGATCAAATCTTGACATCATCTACGTGACAACAAATGACAAGACATACAAATAACTCTGAAATATTAAAGCTTGTAATTAGAGCAATTTTGTTCAAGCTAACATTTCATTTCCGCTCCCTACGTTTGACCATTCGATTTTGGTTGCAAAGTAGGAACATGAAAGAACGATGGAAAAACTCAGGCTGCTTTCAACTGGCATCTTTCATGACAGACTTTGATCACTCTTTGGTTTCCTGTGTGAAATAAATAAGGCTGAGTGAAGAGATTGAAGCTGACTCACTACTGGAACTGAGGGGTGTGTGCGTGAAGCCGGGCCCTGTT
Source organism: Poecilia formosa (assembly GCF_000485575.1). Taxonomy (NCBI): domain Eukaryota; kingdom Metazoa; phylum Chordata; class Actinopteri; order Cyprinodontiformes; family Poeciliidae; genus Poecilia; species Poecilia formosa. Next base: position 1,414,659 of record NW_006800094.1, on the reverse strand, counting down.
GACGCTCCGCTCCGTTTATGGTGCTGCTTTGCTGTGAAGCAGAGTCACCTGCATGTGGTGAGTTTATCTCACCAAAGCTGAACACTGCTGCTGGCTTTAAAGGAACTTTTCTTCTTCTTTCTTTAACATCTAAATGTTGCATTAATGGTTGAAAGGGGGAGGCATAGCGTGTTCTGAGTGTCAAGTTGGGTACTGTACTATACTAGACTGAAGATTATGCCAAACTAGTTCAGATTTTATTCAGCAGACATGGAAAACAACAACAATCAACTGTATAGTTCCTCAAAGGTCCATTCTTGAGCCTCTTTCATCAGGAATCTAGATCTGAGTTGCTAACCTCAAGTCCTCGAGGGCACCACATGATTTGATTATTGAATACTAAAACGCCTTTCACCACATGTATGCTGATACAACCTCTTTGTGACCACAGTCCATAGCAGCGGCTGAATGAGTCTGTCCATAACATCCATGAGTGGGTGGGGTAGAATCCCCTCCAGCTTAATCAAGAAAAGACTGGAATCATTGTTTTGGTCCAAAAATATCTTAAATAGAAATCAGTTGGGTTAAAATATGCAAGAAGGTTTGGTGTTGTTTGGCCTCAGGCTTAAATCAGAACAACCACATAAAATCTGTTAATACATCAGCTTATTATTCTAAAAACATTGCCAGAAAAAATGTTTTCCTGGTAAAACTGGAGCGTACATGTCTGCCCAGTCGCTTGGAAAACTATAATTGTGTTTGTACTTGTTCCACTGTTTGCTAAAAGAATAGATTTTACAATTCTGCTGGTTTACAAAGCACAGAATAGTCTTGGGCCAAAGTATATTTCTCATTTAGTTGTCAAATATGAACCATCCAGCCCTTTCAAGGCCCTTTCCGAGAGCTGAGATGTAGAAGCAGTTGGTTCATTTAAATCAGGGATGAAAACATTTTTTATTTATTGCAGCATTTGATCAACGAACAGTTTGCCTGATCACTGATGAGAGACTGGACATGATACTGAAGACTGGATTTGGATTTAGATTTAAAATCAAACTTAGATTCAAGTTAACTTTATAATGTGCAATTTAGCATTTGTTTCTTTTATGCAATGCTTTGCGTTAGAAATATTACAATAACTTTGTAAACTAGAGTTAAAGTTATTTTTGTTTGGCTAATGTTATACAAGTAAACTTTCCTTCGCTATTTGGCTAATTAAATAGTTTCTAAACCTATAATGAAGCAAGATTTGCTTGAACCATATTAGCATTTTGAGAAGCAGATCTACCAAATGCAAATAAATGAATGTAAATTTCTGAATTTTAGCAAAATGTGTACCTTCTCTCTTCTTATTCTGGTATTGAGCAAATAGAATATTTCAGGTGATTTAATATCAGACAGTAGGAGAAAGGGGTCATGTATCTTTGTCTCACTTTAACGACTCATCAGGCATTTTGAGTGATTTAGATGCCTTCGCTGTGTAATTGAATGGCTTAGAAAGAAAAGGGGAAAAAAACAAAAGCAAAATAATCCCTCGTTCAAAGAGGATTTGTTGCCACTTAATAGAAACTTTGAGTATAAATATGATAGTCCTGCTGCTTATTTTGTGCCTCTGCATAAACTAAAGCTTAATGCCAGATTTGATGCATGTGCACCACGTTGATACCCTCTCTGGTCCCCTCAGAGTGAAGAGTCCTGCAATAACTGGAGCTGTGCAGCAGAGGACAAAGCGGAGAGGGATTTAGCATCCACCCCCCCACCCTCCCGCCTGCTCATGCACACTCCCACCGTGTAACGCATCGAACACGATCAAACGCTCACCCAGTGTGACACACAACGCAGCCAAACAATCTTCTGAGGCTGCGCTACTAAAACAAACGCCGGGCATTGGGGCTCCGGGGGCCCGAGGAGAGCAGTGGAGGAGCTGGAGAGGCGGATGTGAGGGAAGCCAGAATCTCATGGTGTTTATGCTGAGCAGTCAGTGAGTGTGAAACGCACGCAACACGATCCTCGTGTTTTCCTTACCCCGACTAATCCGACAAAAATGACCAAGGGAGCAGATTCTCTAGCAGAAAAACCTGCCACTTAGATATTTATCCTCGCTAAGGCAAACATCTGGCCTTTGGCGGGCTCTTTTTCACAAGGCAATACGAGTGGGTGTGAGACTCAGTTGCATTTATTTAGGTGTGAAGTTTAATTAAAAGTGAACACAATACCCCCAGCCACCCCTGCGCTGTGCGCAACCTGAACTTTTGAGGTTGGAAGGAGAAGAGTGACGGTCAGGAAAATGTAGCAAATACACAAAAAAAACGTTACTGGAACTAAACGAACACAGACTTCAGTCATTTATTTGCTCAGGAGGATTTCATGGTGTGAAAGTTCCCCTCATGTTTTTTTTTTGTGTGTGTGTTTTCGGCTGCATTCAGACAGAACGAGCCTGGGTTACAGACAATGTGCCCTGACACACAGAGAAGGGCGTATGGCCTGCAGACAGATCTGTTCACCCTGAGCAGTTTGGTTTTCTAGAGTCACTCTTGCACGCGAGAAAGCCCCCATCAACAGAGTCCGGCAGATCAAACAAGCACAGCAAAGCACAAAGCACCCTGCACACTTATGGGAAGCCTTAGAGAAAACTTGATACTTTGTGTGAACTCCTTTTTTTTAAAAAGTGTTGTCCTTAACTGTAGCATTTCACTCCGGATAGGGGGATTTTTGGCTTTTGATCGCACCAGATCCCCCAAACAACCCAAATTTAGAACCAAAATGTTGAATTCTTTCAAAAATCTGCTGGTATTTCAAGGTGTTTATGATGGGATGCTCTCCAACAACGTTCTTTAAGCCTTTGACAAACAAGCAGGCCCACAGCATCACAGATTTTCCACCACATTTAATCAAATAGTCACTTTTTTTTATTCCATTCTAGATCCAGCCAAATATTTGCTGCAAAAATACTCAATCTTACGTTCACACCGACTAAAGCGTAAGGTTTTACTTAAAGTACCAGGTGAGATTTAGGGAACTCCACACACCTGCATGTGTGAAAGTGAGACAGAAAAGGTTGTTTTGTGGTTTTTTCCAGTCTTTAATGGGTATAATGGAGACTGGTGACCCCAAGATGCCAGTTCTTACTGCAGACGTCTTTGAATTTTGTAGATTTTTGGGGTCGTCATTACGTCATTGTGTGTGATGGCAAGTTAAACTCTGTACCTCATCCCTGTTTGTCTCAGTTCTCTTTATTGGCACATTTTATTGTCTTTCCCACTAACAAAGAATATTTAACCTCTAAGTCACAACTAGTGATGCATGGTTGTCATTTTTTAACATGTCGGTATCAGTCTGGTAAAAAAAAACAAACAAAAAAAAAAAAACAGGTTGATATTTACAGCCATTATTTGTTTTCATCTTGTTGTCATTTGTTTCTGGTCAGTTTTTTCCCCTAAAGGTGTCGAAACGTTAAATATCGGTTATATAACTCTATAACATACAGTAGAATTAAAATAAGATATTGACATCGGCCGTATAGATAACATCATTACCAGTCACATAGACCAAGAGGGAAAAAAAATCATTATTACAGAAAAAGATGAACGTCCAAGTTTTTATGCAGCCTTCAGGCAGCAGAGTTTCTAAAGTACCCAGAATGCCTCTGTGATCAGTGTCTCCACCTCTTCTCTGAAGCCGATCGTGATCAATGCAGCTCAATAGTTCAAATGGAGGAAAAGGAAGCAAGATGATGAATGACTTTAAAAAGCCTGATCTGGATTTCTGATAGTACTTCTCGGTTCTGTTCTCTTTTGTTTAAAGGTCTAGATGTCTTACCTAGTAAGCCAAGCCTCAAGGAATAAACCTGGTTTACAATGAATTACCTTGAGTTTAAATGTTTCCTACGTGAGCATTATTTGTATCCCACTGAAAAGTATTGCTGCAGTCTACAGCCACCAGATTTCAAGCCAATTCAGGATTATTTGGGATGTGGTGGAAAATTCCCATACCATTCACATTACTTATATGATGCTATCATGTAAATATGGACTAAAATCTCCAAAGAAAGTTTCTGACACTTTCTTAACCTTTTAACACAAAGAATTAAGGGAGTTTTTGAAGGCAAAATCAGGTCCAAGTCCATAATAAGGTGTACCAAAAACATGATCTGTGGGTGTAAAACAATAATATTAGAACAAACAATAACAAGAAGAAATGTCTCCATCATTTTCTACTCGCTCTGTTCACTTTAAATGTAAATCCCAGCACTGCTGTCGTGTATACATTGTGATCCCAGTGGAAGGAGTCGTTTCATGAGTCTGAACATGTGTTGTGTTTACCAATCACCTCGGGATACAAAAAAACTCAGGGCCTCATTTATGAGTTGGCTGCTTCATCACACTGAGCCTCATTGTATGTATACCTTGTTTATAGCAATGCAGGTAGTAAAACTAAATGCCCCGTTTATCAGTTGTAATTGCCCTGGGGAGGGAGAAGCCGTGTGAATGAATGAGCTCCTGTGGTCCCATGTGATAAATGCTCCAGACAACTTTTAATTAACGCTGGTGTTGCAGTCTCAGGGCACAGCGACGTTTCCATCCTGCAGCACAAAATGAAGTGCTTCGCAAGGAGGATTTCTGAGCATGTATGTGCATAAAGTCGCAATAGTTTACTTTTTTCTTAAACCTTCTTACGTTTGCTCTGAACTCCCTGCTTACCATATCCGCTCCGGGGTGTTTAACTGTACAACTTAACTGGAATCATCTAATATCCCCTTACACTTAATCCCGGCTCGATTTCTCTCTGCGGCTGCATCCTTGCTCTAGGGGTGGATCCCTGACAGATGCCCGGCATATGGATAAGATAATGAGTGTCGCCCCACCGGCTCTGTAAAGACTCAGGCCTATCATGTGTTACCTGGCCGTGTTCTCTGCGTGAGAGGATGTAAACTGGTGAGGCCCCTCTTTCTCTCTCTCCATCCTAACCCTCCTCAGGCGTCAGCACTCGGCCAGGAAAGGTGGCACGAAGTCGGGCCTTCTTGCAGCACCGCAAACTCTCCACATCCACAAGGGGAAGCCGGGGGAGTCAGTTTGCAGAGGGAACACTGAAAAGATCCCGCTTGAACTTGCACACTTGAGTAAAAAACCTGGGCAGAGAGCAACACAGGGAACTCAAATGTTTCTCTTTTTTTTTCTTCTTCTGGATTAAAAAGCGAGAATAATTTCAATTTAAAAGCCAGAGTGCTTCAAAGAAAAAGCCTCCTGTCTCCTGCACAGTTCGCTCCTGGCTGATTGGAGTTCACCCAGTGTGTGTGTGTGTGTGCGTGTGTGTGTTTCTCCTGGCTCCTGTCTGCCTCCCCTGGATTGGACTCCTGTCGCCTTCACAGTGAAGGGCCACTCAACCTGGGTGGATATTCTTTCCCTCACATCTGCTACAAATTTACCAGAGCCAGAACATTCAAAGGCTCCTTTATGGAGCCGTCAGCAACCCTCTGACTGCTTCCTATAAGCCACACACACCTTGGCACACACACATGCAAAGAGAGGACATTTACATTTGCAACGCGCCTTCATTAAATACAGTGTCGGTCATGTAGTGCGTAAAGAAACACTTGATTGTACCTAAACACTTGAAAATGAGCCCTTAAGTCCAGAAGCTGAACTCTTTGCATTTTGTTTTTTTATTTTTTATTTTAAAGTGAGTCACGTGTGTACACTGCAATGCAAGAACGCTGTTTTGGGCCGTTACATCCTCTAATCCCTTCTGGACAAATTTAGATCAGAAATATGGATGAGTGAATAGACATTAACCAGCAGGACACATAGAGTTTAAAGTTTATTGAAAAGAGGGCTGGACGAGATGAGCTGGATAGGGTGTGTGAGGACTGGTCACCTGCTGACCAGTGGGGTGACCAGTGGGGGTGCAGTCTTCAGGAAATGGACTTTTCCAGAAAAAGACTTGGAAGATGGGAAAGGATGGAGAGTGACGTGATCAACAGGAGGAAAAGAGATAAGGTGAGGTCTGTAAGTGAGAGTAAAAGGACTGACGGATAGGGGAATGAGATACAAGCGTATAGTTGAGGTCTGGCCCATCATCGCCCTAACCTAAGATAATACAACCTCACTTTTTGGGTACATTATCTTTCTAGCAGACCAGGACCTACAAGAGTTCACAAGTCCCTCCATTAGTAAGAACCCCAGTTTCATCTGGAAAAAAAAAAGAAAAAAAAAGTCTGGGCAGGTCATGATACTGTCACCTCCATGTTTCACTGTGTTTTTTGCATCACACCCTCTGGAGTCCTGGCCCAAAGTAAAAGTTCAAATGTTGTTGAATCAACCTTCACCTAAAGAACTTCAAAATATTGCCTTTGGTTGGTCTCTGTCGGAGATCCTGTTTTACAAAATAACGTTTATTTCTTCATGTTCTGCCATTTTAATTTGTCGGTTTCTTTTTTTGTGTGTGTGCAAACAGCTGAGACTGGGGCAGAGATTTATCTTCCAGCAGGAGGACAATCCTGAATGTTCGCTGCAAATTTCTACAAAGCTCTTGCCCAAAGCTGCAGTCTACAAGCCGAGCTTCCGCCTCACAGAGCACCCCTTCCCAACACTCAGCCCCTGCAGACTAGCGGCAGTAGCAATTAGCAAACACCAGGTGGAACTGCACAACTGCTGAGCTCATACAAACTCAGTCCAACACTCCTAAGAAAGGTTGTTAACGACATAATGGAGGAACATTGTTATGTCCGAAAGAGTAGCTTCTTAAAGTGACAGAGGCGTAATTTAAGGAGTTAAATTACAAAGTAAATTTTCTTTAAGTCTTGTGTGATGTATACAGCATTTTTCATAACAATTGAAGGTAACAGTTACTTGACTGTGCTATAAAATGGCACTACATGCCTAGAAATTACATAACACTGCCCCTTTAAGCTTCGTCCATTTCACCATTGGGAACTGCATCGTGTTGCTTTACAGTTCTATCTCCCGATAAAGCAAAATGAAGTTTCACTTTGTAAAAAAGTTCAAGGAGCACGAATACTTTTGCAAAGAATTGCATGAAAAATAAATAAATAATCATACGCTCTGTGATGAATTTTTAACACATCCTGTGACATATTCAGTTGATGCAAAGCATCAGAACATTTTTTTTTCTTTTTTTAATCGTGTAATGTCCTATATAGAGCAGAAGAACATAAAAAAGGCAGTGCTTTGTATAGAGGTAAACACAAGTCTGCTCAACATTTGATATCACTGGCCCGACTGAGAAGTAAAACGAAGCCTCGGCATGAATCATGAAAGGCCTCGGCCCACTTATTACATCTACAAGCTTGACTGCCTTTCATCTTCCCCGCAGTGCGCTCATCCGATTGTTGCTACTGCCACATCAGGATCCCTGAGTTCAAAGGACTCTCCACGTGAGTCTGAGGTTATTCTCTCCGCTCTTTCCCCTAAATTGCCTGTAACACGTCTCAGATTTGCACCGTCATGTAGAGTCGAATATTTATTGATAAGGAGGAAAGCTGCAAAAGCGTTTACCTTCCTGATTTATCTGCTGTGAGCAGGCCAGACGTGTGTATCTTGGCACCGATGCGCTCCGCTTGTGTTATGCAGAGAGGATAAATGAGTGATATGTAAATGTTTTCCTGTTTTGGAAGGAAGATGCGAACCATTTCAGAGGAGAAATGGTTTTTCCTTTGGGATGAGAGCTCTGTGCTCCCAGGAGGAGAATCATTCTCTGAACTCCTACGTTCCCGCTTACTTTGGTTATACCATCAGAGGGAAAGAACACGCGCCAGTTGATAAAATAGGGGGAGAGGGCTCTGTTTTCTGAATAATGCATTAACAATTGGTTGCACTTGATCTTAAAGCACAAAAATGAATAAAAAAAAAAAAATTGGGGCAACTCTCAACTTTGACCAAATACACCCCTCGATGTTTGAGCTCCATGAATGAATCTGTTACTTTGTATGTCTTTGTTCTGGCAGTTTGTCAGGATGTGCCCCCACCACCTCCACCACCCCTCCAACCGCCCCTCCGCTTGTCCTCATTTTCTGTGCGTGCATTCCTGCAGCTGCCAGCGTGATAGACTCTTGACTGAGCTTATTCTGAAGTGTGCCATGATACGACATAAATGGAGTTTCACACTCACAAGCTGAAAAACTCCCTTCATGCACCGCAAAGGCGACGGCGCTGCCAAGAGAGTTTGAGCTGCAGAGTCATCTTTGTGTGACGGCACTGGTGGGAAATGTGACAAAAAATGCAGCAAGTAGGACTTAAAGTCAGACTTAAAGACTTATTTGAAGTCCTAAAATTAAAATATATATATATACTTTTTGTTTGTTTGTTTTCTACCAGTGGTGGCTGCTTAACACTCAGTTAGGTCTCAATCTGACAGTCAGATGGGCGGAAACATCCACTGTCGTGTTAAATATTCATGCTGTTTAAGTTCAGTTTATTTAAGCCGCTCCGTCTTACACTAAAACCATCATAGAACACAAATGAAAAATCTAATTCCACTGATTTAAAGTTTATCAAAGCTGCTTGGTGTAAAAGTGACTCAAAGCAAACAAAAATGCAACACTTACTATGTTTCTCTAGAATTTGTTTTAGTCACCATTTACTTTGCAAGCATACGGTGGAAAGACAAGGCAAGAAATCAGTTTAGTCTGATATCCCTAAATTAAATCCAGTGTAACCAGTTGATCTAAACCAGGGATTGCGTGTGGGAGAGTTACCAGCTGTTATTTCCATACCTCCAAGTAGCAGGCATGCTTTAGGACTGTTGGAGGAAGCAGGAACACAGAGGAAGACACCACAAACTCACATGAAGAACATGCAAACTGAACCTTCTTGTCCTAACAACTGCAGCACTATGCAGAAACGTGTACAACTCACTAATGTACTGACTAAACCTGGTGAAACCTCCTTATTCAAATGCACAATCAACCATTTAAAGCAAAACAAACTAAAATCTTACAGATTAATATAAACTCTTAATAGATTTGGAAAACAAAAGTACAGAAAGAAAAGAAAAAACAAAAAAAACAACCTAAGCACAACCAGGTGAATTTCATGAATTCATTCACTATGACCCACTTGTTAGTGACTCGGCTGTTCTATGACAGGATCACAGTGAAACGCTGCTTGCCCCTCGTCCTGACCCGCACAGGACGAGGGGTAAATATTTGCAGAGTGATTTTCTCATCTCAGATGGTCCACCGTCCTCGCTGCTGTGAGTGGACGGAGTCATGGCACGCTCAGTTTCTGGCAGCTTGTTCTGGGTTCAAAGATCAGCCCGCAATCCGCTGCCGTTTGCTTGTACGAGAGCAACAGCACCTGGAGCGGCCGTCTCTGATCTCAGAGCCCCAGCGCGTGTGAAGGTTTTGGCCAGTATTCCCAGTTAGAATAAGTGACTCTGCACCACGTGGCACCAGTGATGAGGTAGAGGAAGAGTTTTATTCAGAGGGGGTGCGGGGCAGTAATGTTCTCAGCAGTCCATACAGTAGCTGTTGAAATATTTCAGTCTGAGCTGCTGTGATGGATGGAGCGGCTCTGCCAAGAGCCGTCTGATCGGAGTGGAAAAGAAGTTCAGCAAGATGGCAGGATGTTAATCAGCTCATCCTCAACTCACTGTGGGAGAAAATGTCACTTCGTCTTCCTGTTTTGACCTGTCTCACTTCAAGACAAGTTCAAGCGGGTTTGGTGTAAAGAAAATATGTTTAATGTCCTCGACGTTGCGTGTTTTAATCAAGACAAACTAGGAATCGTGTGATTATCTCCTAGATTGTCTCATGTACAGGAAATACTTCAAGAGGATCAGTACTCCTTCTGGACATCAATTGAAATGTATTGAAAGGTCACTTCAGCCTTTCAAGTTGCAGGGTCCTGAACACGACTGCATTCTTACTTGTTCTGCCACTAATCAAAGGCTCACCGACTTCTCACGTGTCTGACCTTTACTCTGATCCTCCGCACCTGTCTGCAAATTACAGACGACTCAAAAGCTGTCACCACCTCACTGTGAGATTTTTCCAAACTGGTCCCCCTTGGACTTTCGCAGTGAGACCATAGCTGGAAGGCTCCACCTAAGAAGGTGCAGCATCTTGGAAAAATATTTATATGCCTTCATCTTTTCCATATTCTGTCACGTTACAACCACAAAAAGATCACATTAGCTTTGGGTGGCACCAGGACCAAGAGAGAAACTCCAGAATCTCCCGCCTCATTGGCAATCTCCAGCTCCTTTGAGACGATCTCAAAGCATCCCATGTCCGGAGGCATTCCCTCAATGCGAAGTGAGGAGCCCAAAAGGCATCAGGATCAGTTTCCTGAACAACCCCAGCTGAATTATTTTGGTGTTGAGGATCAGTGGTTCTACCTCCTTGTATCCTGGATCTAATTTTCTCAGTCATAATCCAGATCCCAGGTCCATAGAATGAGGGTTAGAACACAAACCGGTAATTTGAGAACTTCAAAACAAGGAACCAGGTTTAATAAATTAATCACATGATTAATCAAAAAACGAGCTCCATAATTTCCATTCTAATGACTTAATATTTTTTGAAGGTCAATTCTGTTTACAGTGTTATTTATGGTTTCTGTTTTATATATTGTTCTTGATTGTTGTGTTTTACTTTGGATATTTAAATGTCTTCCAGTTCCAGTTTTCTTTACAAAATTAAAGTTTACTGGTCTTTGAAAGAGCAAAGTTAAACAATAATGTCACCATCAATATTTAAAATTGGTTTCAAAACAACAATATTACCATCTATCTTAATGATTTCTGGGACAATTTATCATCCAGTAAATTTTGTTATTATGACATACAGCTTGACCAAGATAACAAAACTCCCCAGCTTGAGGCAAAGACTGACCTCCAACCCCGAGGGAGTCTTCCACCCTAGTCCAGTTAAGAACCATGGCGCTACGCTGAGTTCCAGTTGTACTCCAAACTGGCGAATTCCAAATTCCCAGTCGGAAAAATCCACTCGAACGCCCTCCGAAGTCAGATTTCCAACTGGGAATCTGGGAGCAATTCCGAATGCCTCCAGTTACAACTGGTAAGGCGGATTTCGCATTTCAATATGGCCGCTCCTCCTATTAATAGTTACGTGTTTATTTTACAAGACACGTGTAAAAACGAGTCTAAAATTAATGTTATATGAAGCACCAGCTACTGTAAACTGAGGCAATTAAAAGCGGTGTTTGCTAAGTTATAGAAAGTAAAGCTTCAAATGTTTGTAAGAGCTACTGCAGACGATTATAGCCATGTTGAAATTCCGTCTTCTTAACAAGAAGGTTGTTCCAATTTCCCAGGTAACTGGAAAGCAGCATTAAGGTAAAATGTTAGCTAGTATGGCTAACATACTGGAAAACGGTGGAAAACGTGCATTACTCATCAACCTTAACACAACTTACCCACTGAGAAAGATAGTGGTGGCTCCATCACGCTGTGGAGACATTTAACCAGAGGCTAAGCTTGGATGGAGCTAAAACGGTTTTACAAAGAAGAACGAACAAAATGTTCTCATCTGCAGAAGCTTTAAGCTGGTAGAGACATATTTGAAAAGACTTGTTGCTGCAATTGCATTAAAAGATGATGTTCAAAGTGTTGGATTCAGATAAAATCCAATAGAAAATTTTTTTTTTTTTTTCAATGTTAAAAGGTCTCGGGAATACTGAAATACTATGCATTAGTATCTTACATAAACTATTATTACACAAACCTAATTTCCATTCTTTTATGCATAATGAAGATAGTCAAAATATCAAATTTGGATCCTAATTAAGTGAACTGCAGTGCAAAAATGTACCACCAGAGACAATGACAAATGTTTTAATCTTTTATTGAAAAGTAAAGACATAGTTCAGCCATCAAGGCTGGCCCGTTCTCCTCCCCAGTCCATTACCTCATGATGGCAGTGATTTCTGTCAGACCGACCTGACACCGGGCCTCAGCTCTGCCTAAATAAAATCAGGGAGAGCCATGGTCTCTGGCCTTTATCCTTTACAAGAGAAACCTCCAGCCTGCACCAACCCAGCTTTAGACTATAAATATATATATATTTAAAAAATTAAGTGTAAAAGCCTTTTGCAGGTCCTCCAAGAATAAAGAAAGCATCTACAGAGAAGATTTCCCTCAGAGAGGGTCCAGTCGCCTCTTGTTTGTTCACTGACATCTCAGGAGATTTTTTTTATTATTATTATTAAAAACAGCTTACTGGGTGACCAAAACCAAACTGAACAGAAACAGGTTGGGCAAAAACTTGTGACTAAGAAAGTTTGGATGTTAACAGCACTAGAAAAACACAACATCTCATAGTACGGACAGGAAAAGAGGGGAAAATGCCTTGTCGGTATACACAAATATATAAATATATACACATTGGGCATTAATTTAAAAAAAAAATCTGATTTACATTGACTTTCTGTGTCAACTGGCTGCTAATACGAAGACATATGTTCAAAGGAAATATTTTTAATCCAACAGTAAATTCTGCAGCAGCGATTGGAGGATTAAACGGAGAGGCAGAGCGCCCCCTGGTGACCACACCGAGACATTTTCTGGAACATGGCGTCAATTTTAAACTGAATCAGTTGTTGGTTACAAAAAGGTAAAAATTGTCATTTCTGATGAGATGTGTTTTTTTGTGCATTTATTGGACAGGTTTTCATTCACAATACCAAATAAAATGTGCCCAAAAGCAATAAAACCAAAAAATGTAAGGAAAAAAAAAAGACACTGGTTTTAAATACTGTATAGTAATGATTAAGCAGACAATTTTGTGTACGCCCAGTGCCATAACTTTTACAAAAGAGTACAAACAGGAGGATCATCTGAGGTGTTTTAAAGTGGCAGGGCACTACAGACAAGAGGCTCTATGAGCCACTCTAGTTCCTGAAGATAATCTGCAATCTGAAGCTCAACCCAGCTGAAACTCCTGACCAGGAGTATATCTGCAGAAATGAAAGTAAAACATCTTGGCAGCTATAAAATTACCCATCCAGGACAAAAGAAAAAAAAAAAAAAAAAAGGTCAGCAAAGAGATGGCCTGGCAACAAAGCGTCAGGATAGTGTGATGATGTCGACGGCGAACTGAAATATAAATCCTCAGAGCCATGAGGAAAACCAATTATTGTAAAAGGTTCATTTTTCTTGGTTGGGACAAAACAAAAAAGAAAGTAAAACAAAAAACATCACCGATATCAAAAATGTTACAAATATAAATCAGTTTTCTTTGTTTTCCAAAATGTGAACATAAATTTGTTAACCAAAAACCAGTCCTTCTGAGATCTGAGTCCTGCTGGTTTTGTGTGGGGAGAGGAGGAGGAGGTGGAGGAGGAAGAGAAGAGCCTGTGGTCCAGAGATGATGATGATGGGGAGAAGACACCCTGGTTTCTTCACGAGCGTTTCAGTCTCTTGGAATGTCGCTGCTGATGGCTGGGCTGCTCCTCGTCGCTGCTGGCGTCGCCCCGTCCCCCCCGCAGACGAGTTCTCCTCGTGCCCTGCTCCCCGTCGCTGTCCAGCTCCCTGTAATCCTTCCTGCCGGAGGCGCCGGAGGTCCTCTTGCTCTTCCTCCTCCTCCTGCTCCCCTCCTCCTCATCCTCGCTGTCCGCCTCGCTCTCGCTCTCCGCTTTCCGGCCCCGAATGTTCCTGCCCGTCTTCCGGTTCGATTTGCCGTTCTGCATCTTCTTCTTGGGCTCCTCTTCCTGCTCTTCGCAGTCCCCTTCATCGTCCTCCTCCTCCTCCTCCTCGTCCTCTTCTTCTTCCTCCTCCTCAGATGAAGGAGGAGCTTGGTTGACGCGCTTGCGGGAGCGCCGGCGGAGGTAGCTGGTTCCGGGGAGCAGCTTCTGGATGAGCTCGGTGAGCGTCTGCTCCGTCTTGCCCATGCAGGAGAGCACCGTGCTGCCCTGCTGGTTGTACTCCTCCGCGTTGGAGAACACCAGCTTCATGTCCTCCAGGAAGTCCTGGGCGTGTCGGTACGAGCCCTGGCCGAACTTCCCCAGCATCGTCTGGAAGTCCATGGGCTCCGAGATGATGTCAAGGTAGTCCTCGGCCTCATCCAGGGAAACGGGCTCCCTGGAAGGCAACAGAGCACGCATAAATGTTTTCACTTAGGAAACTTTTTTTTTTCCCCCCCTAAAGTTACCATAAAAATAAAAAAACTGTATTTCATATTTGCTCAGGTTATCTTTGCCTGATATTAATAATTCATCGATGAGCAAAAGCTCTCATGTGTGATGGCATCAATAGGAAGTTTGGAGATTAAAATGATAACGTTTGCCATTCAAAAGTGTCGAATCCGCAGCTCCTCCAAAATCACCGACTACTCTGTCCAAAAAATAAATAAATTAACGGTGCATATGAAGCCAATCTGAAGTATAAGGAACATGTCGCTCCGATGCCTAAACAAGGCACTGGATGATGATCAGCGCCAACATCGTGGCTGAGATATGGTTATATCTCTTAAGAGTTCCTGGTCCCGGCTCACCTGAAGGGCCAGCTGTAGCGGAACTTCATCAGCTTCTTCAGGATCTCCTCACACCTCTCCAGCTCCAGCGCCTGCTTGCTGACCCCCGTCTGGGTACTCTGCCTCACCTGGGGAAACGCCACCACAATGATTAGCCAACATCGCTCATTGATCCCACTCCCCCCACCCCCTTTTCCTCTCCCATAAGCCGAGAAGTGATTTCTCACCAGTTCGTCGATGTCTGCGGGGCTGCTGGGCCCGGCTCTCTGCTTGCTGCTCTGCCTGCTGGACGCCTTCTTGGCTTTACTTTTGGAGATCTTCTGTCGTGCTGAAGACTGCTTGTTTTTCTTCCTCGGCCTCACTGTAAACGGGAGCGACACGAGGGCAGGGAAAGAACAGGTCAGGGTGTTTGCGCTTCGCTCGTGCTTATGAAAGCTGGACATTGTGGACACTGATCCAGGCTGAGGCTGAAAGGCTGAAGGGACAAATAGAGACATCTCCTCTGGAACTGTTCTTCGCGGTTATCCACGCCACACAGGCTGGAGCCGACGGAGGGATCATCGCGCCACATTCTCCGAGTGAAGTCAGAGTGAGACACGGGAAGCTTCAAAGCAGAGTTCAGACAATAGAGACGCAGCGAGGACGAGGCCTGGATTTCCCCCCCGTCGGCATTCTTCTCATTAACAAACGTTAGCGACTCTCTCCAACGCCAGCTTCTGTAGAGCACTTCACTTTTCCCCGTTGGTCTTAGTTTTTATATCAATAATTCACGTCCACATCCTAGATTTCTTTCGGCTCATTTTCAGATTTCCTGCTCTTTTTGACTGTTTTCAAAGATTAAGATTTAAGGAAAGAGGGACGACTGGAGGAATGGGAAAATAAAAGATGAAATAATGTAGGGAAGCTCTGCACAACAAATTAGTAGGGCGGAAACTATTAATCCTATTAACCGTGAGGAATCGATTATTGATATCAACTAATTTAGTAATAAATTAACTAGAGCATAGAGGAAAAAAATTGAGGCAATTTGCTGGGGGGAAAAAAAGAAGCCACATTCAGAGCAGTAATTAATCCTAAATGGTACGAGAAATACATACATTTTGCATTTAAGATGAAAAAAGTCTGTAAATTTGCACTGCCCAGACCTTCTCAGGTGGCACAGTAAAGTAACGCCAAGTTGTTGCATTTTAAGGAATAAAATCTTTCCTCATTTTAAAAAAATTGAATTGTTTATTTGCATCTGCAGAGTGTGCAGATATTTATCCGATTAGTCGTTAGAGTAATCGATAGAATAATCAATTACTGAAAAATAATTGTTAGTTGCAGTCCTACGAATGAGTCAAGTCTAGAAATACGAGAATTTTCGTCTTTTTCCAAACCTTCCCGCACCAGGAATGTCTTATAGTTTTCCACACTTTCGGAACCCTGAGAAAATTCACTGTATGCTGCAATTTTGAGTTTTGATCCGTTTCCACGGTGACACAGCGAAGCCTTCCTTCATCAGACGTAGACGGTTTAAATAAGAGTTTGGGATAAACGTCTCTCAGATACTCACAGCTGTGCCCCATGGCTTTGTAGTCATTCTCTTCCTCATCCTCATCGTCGTCTTCCGAGCACTCTTCATCAGACTCCTCCTCGCTCTCCTCTTCGTCGGTGTCTTGTTTATAATTCCTGCGACCAGAGAGTTAAAAATTCATCCTTTGTGCAGAAAGACAAACAGCCGAAACACGCAGGTCTCTGCAGCTTCAGGTAACTCGGCTGGTTCCGCCCCCCCCCACCTTGAGCGGGAGCCCCTCCTGGCCACGGTGGGCTGGCAGGCCGGACACAGCCACTCCCCAGCGGGGATGCGGTACAGAGCCGGTCGCAGGCAGAACAGATGGAAGGCCTTGTTGCACTCGTCACACAGGATGAGCTTCTCATCATCACCTGGATCCGAAGGTAAAAAAAAAGAAATAAATTAAAAAAAGGGAAGTAGATAGTTTCTTCCCCCCCACCCCCCTGTTATTTAAAGAGCATTCCTTCACTTCTTTCTTTTTCTGCTCGGTCTAAATCAAACTGCTGTGAGTGTTGCCAGTGCTGTGCGGGTAAGCAGATCATTACAGGGTCACCTGAGGGCGTGCGGAGCTGCCGGCTCTCGACGTAGACCTGCCTGACACATCTACCCTGCTCTGCTCTGAGCTTTCTGCTGCCTCCCTGTCTGGGTCTGGTCCTACACTCCATCAGCCTTAGAGGCATGTCCTTCCTGAGCTCTGGACAGGGACGAGACCACTGCAGCATTCAGATAAACCATCTGTGAAAACTCGAAAGAGGCAACAGGTAGTTCATCGCGACGCCGCTGTTCTACAGCAACGAGGGAAAAGCCGCTGCTGCTACTGCTGCTCCAGTTCTGTCAGGGTCAATGTTTCTGAAGTGAGTCTAGCTAGCTCAGAAAATAAACAGGAAACAAAAACATCTGCATACAAAAAAAAAATCAGACTGTGTTTAATAATAATAAGAATCAAAAAGAAGTAGTGAGCCTCCCTTACCTTTCCTGCGACAGACTTTGCAGCGAGCGTTCTCGGCAGACATGTCCCACTTTATGCAGGCGTCCAACATTCCCAGCAGAACGTGCATCCGGGAGAAGGTCAGCGCCTCCCTGATGGCCGACTTCCACTTCTCTACCGCTGTGGCTACCTGACAGGAGGAGATGAACACAGTTTTTTTTTTTTTTTAAATGATCAACCTGGTGGCTTACGGCGACTCTAATGCAGCGACTAACGATTCTTTTTAGTAATTGATTACCGCAACGATTAATCGCATAAACAGAGTGACGTTTTTATACGATAATAGAAACAAATTCAAAAGATGCAAATGAAACAATTCAATTCCTTTATGAAGACGAAAGTAAACATTTTATTGCCTTTTGCTGAAACTGCCACTTAGCGAGTTCTGGGTCGAACATGTTTACAGACAAATGCTTTAATGTTTACTGTAAATATATTTTTGAACAATTTTGGCTTAATTACTGCTGATTGTTTCTTCAGCAAATACTCTGTGTCTGCGTGCTCCTCTGTTAATGATTAATCACTAAATTAGCCGACGATTATTTCAAAAATCGTTCCAGTCTTAAGAGCCTTGCAAAAAAATAAAAAAAAAACACATTTAATATTTCATTACAACAGCAAAGTCCAAAAGTATTTAAAACTTAGAAATGGAAGATGCGCACGCGTCCGTAAGTTTCACAAATGAAAACGCAGCCCCGACGAAAGAAACATCTCCACAACATGCTCTGCTTGCAGTACAATTTTTAGGTGTTTCAGAATAAATTAGGCCAAATACAAGCATAAGCGACACTCCAATTGGAGAAAGGTTAAAATAAAAACAAGAATCCTTTCCCTTCCACTTCACAATTATTTTTGCTACTTTGACTTAACGTCACGCCATGACAAAATGTGGAAAAGTTCAAGGTGCGGATACGTTCGTGAGACAACGGAAAAATGACAACTCCCGTCCTGCTGTGTGGCGGTCTCACCCTGGCCTCCTCTGCTAGTTTCTTCTCCTCGTCCACGTCCTCGGCCTTGCTGCTTTCTTCCCCTGCTTGTTTCTTCTTCTTCTTCTGTTTGGGAGCCATGAAGCCCTGCAGGAACTTCTTGATGACGCAGGCCTGCAGCGTGATGATGCACTCGCCAAAGTCCTTCAAGCTCTCCGTGTCTTTCAGCTGAAACCGTCAGAGGGAGAGCATAAATACAGTTAGGCGATGGAGAGACGGTCCACTGTGGGACGTTTCTTTAAGCGAAGAAGTGACTCGCCTGCTCTTCTATGTCTACGTTGTCGTCCAGGTAGCCCAGTCCTCCCTTTTGTAGCCTGGAGGCTATCTCCTGGATGTCGCTGCGCATGTACTTGAGCAGCTCGGCGTAGCCGTCGCAGCTCCTGAGTCCCAGTTTGGATTTACGACTCAAATAGATGGAGTGTAGGATGTCCTGGTACCTGAACATTTACAGTTTTGTATTTACTTAAATTATCTACAGCAGCCTTATTGTCACATTGTTCATAAAAGCCAGTTTGTTTGCTCTGCTTCCTGTAGAAGCAGGCTTGGTTTTAAGGTTTAAAATAAGTTAGACATTTTTGTCTTATTGCTGCAGCAGGTCACACACTAAGCTGGTAAAGTCATAAGGCTGCACAGCTCTGTGTGTGTGTGTGTGTGTTAAAGTAATTATGTCCAATTATAGGAGCCCGTTCACCTGCTTTGGATCTTTAGCTTCAGCTCGCTCTCTCGAACTCCCTGAGGATGAAGACTTTCCACCAGCTCCTCCAGCTCAGCCGGGCTGTCGATGACGAACCTGGAAGAAAAAAGCCAGAAAGTCGGATCACGAAGAAGTTAAATTTAAATTAAGATGAAATGAGAACTAAAAATCGGAGCAGCGTTGGGGGGAGAGACGGACAGCCAATATAGATACCCACCAAAGATTCTGTCCCTGTTTGGGAATCGTTGTTTCAATGCAGACATCCGGTGCTGCCCCCTGCTGGACTCCTTCACTTGCGGCGCCGTCGACGCTTGCATCGTCTTTTTCAGCTTCTGCGATTCAAAACACACACACCTGGTGTACAGGAAACACACAAGCGCACGTGTGAACAAGCCGGCCTAGTCCCGGATCTGATCGTACCTCTCCCTTGTGAATCGGGTTGCGAGTCGGGAACTGAAGCCGCCTCACTGCCTTCCTCCTCCTCTTCCTCCATCTCTGGCTCGGCCGCTTTCTCCTCGGGTGGAGGAGTGAAGCTGTAGTCGATGCCGTCGTGTACCCAGCCCTTCTCGACATACAGCCCGGGAACCACGTCGGAGAAAAGCCAGTATCTTCACACACACACAAAAAAAATTAAAATTAAAAAACAAAACAAAACGACACAGTTGGGACTCATTCATCTATCAGAAGGCCCTCAGCCGCCGCGGCATGAGGCCAGACGAGGTCAGCACGCAAGACGGAGCGGCAACCTGTTGTGGTTTCTGTCGGTGCCGAGCGGCGCCCGGCGCATCACCAGTCTGGCTTTGGTTATGCCGTCCTGGAAGGCGCGCTCCGCCGCAGCCTTCTGCTTCCGCAGCCGCTCCTCCTCGGCCTCCTTCTCCATCCGCTCTGCCGAGCCAACACAGAAACCGTCAGTCAGTCGTTCAGAGTGAAGACGGAGAGGCTTGAAAGGCCTCTGCACCGAACAACGCATTTCATCACAACATTTAGCACAGGGATGCACCGATCCACTTCTTCTCACTTTCGATACCGATACAGAGATCTGAGTTTTAGAAACAGCCACTCCACACCAGTACACCACAGACGCTTGGTCAAACATGGCCAGAAGCCAAATGAGTGACCAGCTGCCAGGTTTACCTTTGTTCTGCCGGTCCAGCTCCTCCTTCTCCTTCTTGGCCTGCATGGCCATCAGCCGCCGGCTCTTCACCAGGCTGATCAGGTCCTCGGGTTCCGGCTCCGGCTCCACCTTCACTTCCTTCTTGCTCTCCTTTTTAGCTGGCCCATCCTTCTTCTTCTCGCCTTTGAACCAAGAAAAAGTAAAAAAAAAAAACCCTGTAAATATCTTAACGCGCCAGATGACCCCCCGCGACACGACCTGGACACCGACCCCACCTTTGCTCTCCATCTCCTTCTTCATCTTCTTCTCTGCCTTCTTGCGGTCGTTGACCTCCTTCAGCATGGCCAGGCGCTCCTTCCACAGCTCGGCCGAGCGCTGCTGCATGGCGTCCACGTGGTCCTCCACCGAGTAGGTCATGAGGATGCGGTGGCACAGCGCCACCAGCAGGTCCACCTTCTCCTCCGGGCTCAGCTCGAACACCTCCACCGTCTCCAGCTTCTCCAGGAACTCGCTGCTCACCACGTCGTCGTAGCCGCCGACAGCGCCCGAGTCCTCCGAGCCCTGGGCGCTCTCGTCATGCGCGTCGCACGGCCGCAGGCACAGGCGCGTCAGCTCCGACGCCGAGTGCATGGTGAGCGGGATCTCCGACAGGGACATGTCCAGCTCGCTGTAGCCCTCGGCCAGCTCGTCCTGCAGCAGCGTCTGCAGCAGCACCACCAGCACGCGGTTCAGGTAGTGGAAGCCGGAGCGCTCCCCGGCCAGCGCCTCCATCAGCGCCACCGCCGTGATCGGATACTGGTCCTCGGGCATCAGCAGCCCGGCATAGCAGTGGAGGAAGTCCACCACCATGGCAACGCTGCCGAACAGCGTGTTGGGCAGGCCTTCGGGCATGTCCACCAGCTTGAACGTCGGCAGCGCTTTGCCGCCTTCGATCTCCTGGTCCTCGTATCTGCGCGACTGCTCCTGGCGGACCAACATCTCCTGCTTGCGCTTCTCCTTGGCCTTCTCCCTCAGCTTCTCTTTGAGTTCGGCGCGCCTCCTCTTCATCTCCTCGTTCTTCTCTTCTTCACTCATGGCCGCCCATCTCTTCTTCTGCTCCAGCAGCTCCCAGCGCTTCTGCACCAGCTCCTTCAGCTCGTCCGGCAGACGCCCGCGGTCGTCGGCGGACAACGTCTTGGCAGCTTTGGTTATGAGGGAAGAGAGGGACGTCTTCTTGTCCTCTTTTCCCTTGTGCTCCTTGTAGTAGCGGACGAGGTGCAGCGCCATGGGGTGCAGCGGTTTCCCAAGCTTGGGCGTGCCCAGGCTGGAGCTGCGAGCTCGCTTCTTCGGGCTCCCTGCGGCGGTTCCCTTAGCCAGCTGCAGCAGAGTCATCTGCTTCATTTTTGGTGTCTTATCGCCAGTTTTTCCGTCTTTTTTGGAGGATTTTAGAACGTCGAGTTTCTTATCGCCACCCTTTCCGCTTTTCTTTCCATCTTTTTTGTCCCCGGTCTTCTTGCCAGACTTTGGAGTGGAGGGAGCAGAGCCTTTTCCGTCTCCCTTCTTAGGAGTTCCAGAGTTCTTCACCTTGAGAGGGGAACCGTTCATTTTCACCTTCTGAAATAAATAATAGTAAGAAAAAAAATGTACTTATTGTTTAAAAACAGAGCTTAGGCGTGTGCAACATGGCTTAAACTCAAAGTGCAAACAAATAGAAGCTATAAAAATAAAAATAAAAAAAATCACAGAAACCCAGTTCAAATACCAAAAATATAATTAATTAATAAAACTGATTTACTGCAGAGTCCTAACAGAGATGAAAAAAGTAATTAAGAAACACTTTTATACAATCAACGCTTTTCACACACACTGGAAGCATCAGAGCACATCTATTAATTTTCATCATGTGCAGTTATTCATTTATGCCTGCAGGTGGCTAACGGTGCTACAATACAACAGTAGAAGAAGAACTACCACAGCAGCACAGAAGAGGAACAGCTGCAGGAGTCAAGATTTGCTGTTTCCATTTATGTTTTTTTTTCAGTAGTGCAAACATTACTGCATGTCAAAAAAATAAAAAATAAATCTGCTCCTGTTGCTGGTGTGCATTGAACTATTCCCTTCCCTTGAGGACCTTCATACTTTATAAAGTGGAAACCCGTCAACTAACCTGCATGTGACCCCATATGGTGGGACTAAGAGGCAACCCTTCCTTCTTCTTTTTCTTCTTCTTCTCTCCCTTCTCATTCCCTGAATCCTCTCCAGGAGTGTCACCGGTTTTCACCTTCTTGCTAGGTTTGCCTTCGGGAGAAGTCAAGCTTTTACGCTTCGTGGACGGGTTTCCTGCCAAGAACTGTCGACAAAGAAAAGGAGTGAGCACACAGGGAAAGCAACTATTGCTCAATATTGAAGAACAGTATCTTGAACTTCTTTTTCCTTCTACAATTGTTGAATTAATTTGTGGAGGATTCCATGTGGTCGTTCAGCACAAAGTGGCTCGGTCTTGTGAAGTGAAAAGAGATCGTCAACAGTTTTAAACTTCACCACGGCTCCATCCCTCATATTTGCTGTGTTCACTGGGTCTTTTGGATGCCTTTTGTTTACTAATGTTCTCAAACAAACCTTCACTGGATCTACACTGAGGTTATACATTTCCTTCCACTTCCTGTCAATACGGTACTTTGTGTAGGCCTTTCACGTAAAATCTCAAGAAAAACACATTTCAGTTTGTGGTTAATCCCAGAAACTGAAATGGTATATGTCCATTACCTTTTGCGGATCAAGGAGGAAGTCGCTGAATTTACTGGGCAGGTTGTATTTTTTCACCAGGTCATCTTCGACCACCCAGGGGGCACTTTCTCCTTTGCCCAGCCTCAGGGCGTAGTGTCTGATGAAGTAGCGCATGATCTCCTTGGTTGGAGGCCGCTCTGTTCTATAGAGACTGTCTGCTGGGACATCGCTGATCACCTATTATTAGAAGAGGAAGATGAGAGAGCAGGGTCGGTTTCAGTAGCGACTAAATCAGAGAAAACCCATTAAAAACAGCACAGCACAAGCACGCAATTATCACTAACGAGGTACTCACCTTATCCTCATTGATGAGCTTCACGTCATACTTATGAGGAAGGAATTTGGGCATGACCCATCTCTTCTTCTCTTCCTTCATGGCGGTGGTAGCTTTCCTCGGAGAACGCCGCGCTCTGTCACCTATGGGCACGCACCGACAGTATGTTAGCAAGCAGGAAGAGGCTTTAAAACGCTCTTGAGGGTCGACGACGTACTCAGACTCTCCCTTCTGTTCTCCTCCTCTCGAGACGGAGGCTCCTTCCTCTGGTTCTCCTGGCTTGCGTTCTCCTTGTCGCTGGACGGGGAGTCACAGGCACCTTCGAGCTTCTTCTCACCCGACTCCCCCTCTGGGGTCTCCAAGGGATGAATCTTGATCACTTTCACTCGCAAACTTTGGTCTTTTCCCACCTAGAATTAGCAGCAAAGAAAAAAGAAAAAGAGTGAAACTACATCAGAACAGGAGCATTTCATGAAATGATTGTTGGAAGCTTACTGCCGATCTAATGAACTTAAATACAACAAAACTTTATTATATTTCACAGAAGCTTTTTTTAAAGAGGCGGTATTATGTAGAATTGACGTTTTGAGCTTTACATTGTGTTATAATGTTATTCCCTCATCAAGAAAAATAAACCTGCATGATCCTTTCATGCACGTTTTATGAAATACTTGAATATCCTGTGGCACTAGTCTGGCTCCTCAGACTAGTGGCAGCAGCCATTAGCAAACACCTGGTGGAACTGTGAGTCTTCTGAACTTCCTACAGAAACGACTTCTCAGCCCAATGCTCCGAATATAATGTAAATTATGTAAACTGCATAATGAGGAGCATTGTCGTGACGTGCAGAAGGCGGGGTGCCGGAAAGAGCAGGAGCTTCTTAAAGAGACAGAAGCCCAATTTCAAGGCGTTAAATTGCTCATTGTTTTTAAGTCACGTTTGATTTAAAAGATATAACGGTTGCTGTAATTGTGAAGCACTTTGGTCAAGTGCTGTGTTTTTCAATGTGCTTTTCAAATAGATTTGACATTGACATGTAGCATTTTTAAAACAACTGAAGGCAACGTTTACTTGGCTGTGCTGTATGCGCCTGGAAAATACATAATACCGCCCTTTTAAATGGCTACCAATTATTCATCTGGGATAAAAACGGTGCAATAAAACAAGTAAATAAAAAAACAAAACAAACCAGGAAGTCACACTCTTCACCAACAGCATACTTGGTGAGGATTTCCACCCAGGCCATCTCCACCAGTTTGTCTAAGGACACCGTGTTGTGGTGGACCATCTCAAGGACTGGCTTCTCAAACCACAGAGGGTACTCCTCCTGAAGCCTAAAAATAAATAAATAAATTTTAAAAAAAACATGGTTAGTGTCATACTAAAATTACACAATTTATGTTAACAATATTACCATTATTATCAATTAAAATATCTTTATTATCAATATGTGGTTCACAAGTTCTTGAAAGTCTTTGAAGGTTTGTGGGGATGCTGAAAAAAGCAACAGTGGGGAGTAAACAATCTGGGGATATAATTAGAGTTTAAATACAGCTTATGACCCTGAGTGATCTGAGCACCTCTTTATCTGCTCTGTACTATTAAGTCTTCCCGAGGTCATGTCGTTGGGAAGACGTGGCTAAAGGAACCGTCATCAGACCATTACGCATTGAAGGATGACAAATTCAGACATTATATTAACACAATGAGAGGTGGAGCTCATCGTCTACCGAGCCGTGACAAAGCAGTAAAAACCATATGAACTTCGCTGCCAGACTGCAGTTCCAGATGATCCGATTCAGCTTTCACATGAACAACAGAGTCCATCTAAACTGTTTGCAATTATTTATAGAAATCGGATCATTGGTGGGTTTAAAGTTTGCTCCAGATGTGACGAAATAAATCTACAGATGAAAAACTCCCCCCTTCCCCGTTCTATCATCACAAACCAGCTACGGCAGCCAGCGGAGATTAGATTAAAGCCTCTCGCACTTACAGCTCAGTGACTTCTTGTTCCTCCTCCCAGGCCTCTTTGTGAGTAAGCTGGAGGCTTCCTGTGCTCTTGCATGTCCAGATGCGTTCATCATACCTCTGCAGGCGTGCCTCATACTCTCTATACAGTTTGTCAAGGATGGTGCGATATCTAAATGTGAAGTGATTAAAGCCAGATGCTGATCTATCAATATTAATTATGATGCGGGGGTCAACTCAAAGGGTTGCGAGTCATAGGCTGTGGATAGGAAAAGTTGTAAAGCATTTACATTTTTTTGTAAACAATATGAACACATCAATGTCTTCTTATTATACATTAACAAAATAAGTCTTTATTAAGCGAAAGAAGGTACGACGTATGGTGATTCATTCCCAACTTTTTCTGTAATTTACATGAGTCTTCTGTCAAGAGACAGCTTATACTACTATTAAACAGAGACGCCTTACTTGCACTGTACCAATGGATGATCTAAACTAATGTTTTTTGACCTGCTTATGGTCTGTTGTAAGAAAATATGCTTACATAACTGCAATAAACTACATGACCAGCAGGAGGTCGCTCAGAGTTTTTATGGTTTGATCAGCAATCGTATTCACGCCATAAGCTGACTGACCCAAACAGAAATTAAAATAACTTTATAAGGCAAAATATTCTTGAATTATTTCACCGTCAGATTATTTACTTGCTCATAATTCATCCATCATTTGTCTACATCCGCTCATCTTTGCAGGATTCCAAAGAAGCTGGTGTCCTTTCCTTTCCTTTAATTTGAGAAGAGGTGGGGTTCGCCCTGAACATGTACTTTATTGAATGTGGCCTTTGAAATTATTTGAATATTTCTGGAGATGCACCAATCAATTACCAAAAGGGCCAAATCGACCATTTGTCCTTAATTGGCTCCAAGCAGTGATCAGCAGGTCAAGAGTCAAAAACAGAAAATTGATTTCCTACTATTCACTGATGTGTTCCCCCTCTCACAACGAGCATGAATGGCATCAAATATCAGCAGGCACTGTGAAGCAATTTATTTGACTTAATTTAAGGAAGATGGAAGAAAATATAACTAACAAGTCTCTTGACAATGGTCTTGTTTATAGTTGGTCCTCTAAAATCTGACAGTGACCAAAGTAAGAAGTCATCTGTTCAGTTTTACAACATGACAGCCGTGTCACTCATTAAAATACTGTACCAAAACAACGAAGCAGGGAGTCAAAGGAGCACCTGGCTACTTTTACTCCCATCTACGTGCTGACAGCTAGCTGCACAACTTGCCTGCCAGCTAATGACTACTGTCGCTTGTTTGAGACCAACAGCTCCTAAACAAGAGGCTACAAAGGCACAATTATAATCCAAATACCGAGTAAAACCTTGAGATAATTTGTTTCAGCACCCTGTTGTCCTTCAACAGATATGCTATAAGGTTGTTGTGTGCTAACAGGACCAGCTAGCCCCTGCCAACAGAGCTACCGCTTTGCTCCGTGGAGGCAAGGCCAGCAGCATTGTGACATAATGGGATGCTTAGCGTTAGCAGTGCGCTAACTAGCCCTCCTAGCATCGCTAGCTGTCAGCTTAGCCGTGAAAGCTGAAAGTGAAAGATACTCGTCCGCATTTTACGTCCAATAAAGCTAACTTTAGTTCCATATTTAATTCTAACCTCTTTCAAAGGCTAACGAATAGCTGCAATGTACCAGTTAGAGATGTGACATGGTTAGCTAGGAAGCTTGTCATCCAGTCTAAACTGTACATGTAATTGAGACATTAAGGGACAGAAATGACAAGTAATGTCAAATTCCTTAACCACCTTAACAGGTGTGTGAATAAAAATGATGGAAGCGTCTAACTGCTAACCAGACAAATAAAAGACAGACCACTAACGTAGCGATTGGCTTGGTAGACCGATTCAAAGCATGATGTTAAAGGATACTCTTTGTTCCTGAAGGCCTCCTTGGTATGCTCGATGATGTAGACCTCTTCTCCCGGGCCTGGTGGCTCAGCTAGCGGCTTAGCCAGCGGGTACGGTTTCCGGCCCAGAAGCGGTGCCATGGCAGATCCAAAGATGGCACGAGTGCCAGAGGTTAAACGTGACTTTCTGGCAACAAACTAGCACAACCTTACTTCCGTGATAGTTCTTAGCATGTATCCAAGCGTCGGTAATATATGTACCGAGGGATAGCACGTCTCGCGTTACAGCCGGCAGGCCCCGGCTCTGAGCGTGCCGAAGCTAGTTAATCAGCTAGCAGTCTGGATCGCTATCTCGTTGCAAAACAATAACAGTGCGCTTCTCACCGATGGCCTCATCGCAACATTCTCCGCTTCTGCAGCTGCGGAGACACGCTGGTTTTAACCAGAATTCCGGGAAGTAAAATATGTTAAAGCTTTGCTCCGACGGGTTAGTTGGTAAACTTTTAGTTCCTCCAGGTGAACACGAAAGGATGAGAGCCACACCGAAATCAAACTCGCGGCAACAGCCAGAGCTCAATTCGGCTGCAGTTTCACAGTCCTAATAAAGTATTTTTAAAGTAGACCTGATCTTTTTTGCTGATGAGCTGTGCTGTCGAGGTTTTGTTTTATCAATAAACAATATTCGCAAGTGTCACAAGAAAGTATCCCCAATCAAACAAGAGGTTAATTCCCTGTCGAAATGGCGGGAGTTTCTAGTCCACCGGCAAAAGAACCCTCAGCCCGTTTCCCCGGCAGCAAGCAGCGCTGCACCTACGCCCCGCCTCCTCTCAAAGCTCATTGGCTGATTTGGAGTAGCGCCCTGATTGAATTGCTGAAAATTGTCTGTCATTGGCCAGTAGAGCCTGTCTGTCATGATCTGTCAGCAGGAACATTAAATAAAACGCTTCTATTGAACAGAAAATAATAGGAAGTTGCCTGAAGATTACAAAATCGCTAGTTAACGAAACCCAAAACAAACTTGAAAGAAATTGTGTAATTAATCTACGTTTTTTTCCTCCCAATTAATTTTTGAACTTTATATGTGATCCATTTTTATTTTTAACAGGCCTCGAGCTATATTGTCTCTGCTGCCCAGAAGCTGAGCTTTTAGCATGCTACTGCAGTCATGACACTGTTATGCAGCAGCGGCCTTCAGACAGAGGCTCCATCAGACTGATTGCAAGACTGACTGCTACAGGAGATGGTTCCTGCTCACCATCCACGACTCTGTAGAGGTCCCCACTAGACTATGTAGTTGAATTTTCTTTTTTCTTTTTTTTTACAAAAAATGAAAATTCAACTACATAGTCCAGTGAGTGGAGTAAGCACAACACAGAGGGTAGATGTTAGTCTTTGACGCTGCCTCCGGAGGTTTGATTTCTGATCTCTGGACTTTTCCATCTTCCCCACTTCTCTA
>NW_006800094.1:1312632-1385503 GCF_000485575.1 Poecilia formosa | reverse complement strand
CTGGACTTTTCCATCTTCCCCACTTCTCTATCTGCCTATTACATGTCTGATT
The DNA here is from genome assembly GCF_000485575.1 of Poecilia formosa. NCBI lineage: Eukaryota > Metazoa > Chordata > Actinopteri > Cyprinodontiformes > Poeciliidae > Poecilia > Poecilia formosa. The sequence continues at coordinate 1,385,451 of NW_006800094.1, read as the reverse complement.
ATTGTGAATAAGAGGCAGTACTTTAACAAAACCTTTTTATTAAAAAACTACTTAAAGTTAATGGCAACAGCCTTTCCAATGGTGGCTTCATTTGGGAGAGAAAGACACTGCAAAAAATGTTTATGCTAAAGTTGTGTTTTAAATAATCTCTATTCATTGATTCTTTAATCAGTTTTGAACAATACAGTCCTGATATGCCCAGTCTTCACATGTATTAGGATAATGTAATGTTCTTCTACTACTATTGAAATGTTCTATAAATAGAATAAAAGTTTCATGAATCTTAAGTTGCACATTAAAAAAAAAATTATATATGCGTTTAGTCTGGAATCCAGTTCAAGTTTAATCGGTTCAGGTATTTTAGAGTTAGAACTACACACAAAAAATAAAACTGGAAAAAATTGGTGAAATATAACCTTTTAATTCGTCAAAATTAGACATCAACTTCCGGAAATGCATTTAAAACTTATGAAACACAACTGATAATGTTTCTTCATTTAAAGCACCAGTGGCACCCATGAACAGATTACATCCCAGGGGGAGAACCATACCACTCAGTATTTGTTTACAGAATGTATGAATTATTTTTAAAACGCAAACTATTGATTTTTTAAAAATCACTTTATTCTTGAATGAAACAAACCATAAGATTTATCACAAGAAACATCAAATTAAAAACTTAAGGTTACATTTAAACATCAATCTGCAGAAAGCTACACATGAAAAAAAAGGCTAGCCAGTATATTCATAAGAATACCAAAAGTCTAACTAAAGTACAACATATAAAATTCAATGTTTACAGCATCTGAAGTGAGATACCCAGAGCTGCATACATATAAAAAATTTAAAAAACTGTCCTCATTCAATTAAAAACAAATCAACCCAAACAACAAAACACTAAATACTAAACATAAAAAAAGCTAAATCATTTTCCCTAATTGCTGAAATGTAATATCTGGACCAGAAATTTTCTGAAAGCTTTGCTAATCTTACATCAACCAAGAACAAGGAAGTTGTGCATTTGGATAGAACGAATAGGAAAAAAAAAAAAAAGCTATCTCAAGCCATTATTTTCCCCTGTGCAAATCCTCTTTAAAGGCGGTGCTCCCGATTCATCTAATTCATCCTGTTGGCAGGGGGAGAGGGGGAAAGGGTCAAGTTACAGTAAATGTTTTAAACTTGTATCACACAACAGATGCTCAATATGTAAAATTTATTTAATTAGGAGCAGTATTTGCATTCTTTATTGAAATAGGTTTCATGTACAAAACCTGAGTGTCTGGAGTTCTCCGCCTGGCAGTTCCAGATGTCAGCGGGTCCTCCTTGATGAGCGTCGGCGGCTCGTCCGCACCCTCCCGACCTGAATGTACTGGCTCTGGAGTACATTGTTCACAACATAAATGTAGAGATTGTCAAGGTGTACGGCCTTAAAATGAGCGCCCGTTGATTAAAGAGAAACTCTCATACCGTCGACCGTCTCCTGTCCGAGCATGGGCGGCTGAGAGTCTTCGGCCCGCAGGCTGTAGGTATGTGGAGGGCTGACGTGCTGCGAGCTCGATGTGCTGCTGCTGTTGTCAAGTTTTGGCTGATAAACGTCCGACAGAAAACTCTGGTTGCTGTTTTCATCTGTGGGCATATCACACGACTTCTTCAATTCTTGAAACAAGCTTATTTGAGGTTAAATAAAATCATCTTCCAATTGATTCGAATCTCAGTGTGTGCCTTATTGTTACCCTCATTAAAACCCAACATAAAACCTACCGGTGAAATCCAGCATTGAGTTGGTGTTTTCAATCACCACATCTTTGAGACCCCGGACCTCTCCACTACTGGATTTGGTGCGAAATATCTAATGGGTTTAAATAGATTATAAAAATATATTAGATGGAGACAATTTGTGGCAAACATATTTCAGTATGATGCATATAATTGAATTCTTTCCTGTAAAAATAAGCATTTTAAATTATACATAAAGTGTCCGCTACACTATAGATCAGTGGTCCCCAAACTACGGCCCGCGGGCCGGATCCGGCCCGCCTTCACATTTGGTCCGGCCCTCTGAACAATACCAGAGAGCATTCAGATTTTTTTTTCATTTATTGTATTTTCCGGTTTATATGTGGATTTTTTCCCTCAACCACCAGGGGGCTCTTTAGCAGGAAGTGTTTCCTGTAAACTAGGTGTTTTGTTTTGCATGGCGCATTGCTGCCATCTGTTGGACTTTTAGGGAACTGCTTGACTTTTGTTATTTAATCAGTACGGTTGTTTGCTAGCGGTAGAGGAGATGAACACACGTGTCTGTTATGAACGCCGCTGAAGCGATGCCTGTAAGTAGCAGCTTATACTTCAAAACGAGCCTTTATGTTAACATATGAGAAATTAATATGTTATAGTTACTTTCCCTCAATGGAATATATACTAGTCAGTCCCAGTGACCGTTTCACTCATGGTTTTTGCCCATGTGCTTTCTGGATAAAAATCAATCGAGAAACCCCTCCCTGCCCCTCAACAATGTCTGTCCCCCCACCAGAGAAGGGAAAAGTTATGTGGCCCTCACAGGAAAAAATTTGGGGACCACTGCTATAGATGGTTGATATAAGTGCTACAATCTTACTTGAAGAAATATACATTTCAGATATGGTGTATTGAAATATATTCAAATTCCCAGCACTTTTTTCCTCATGTGGCAACCACAAACCTTAATGTGATATATTAGGGTTTTATGTGACAGATCAACACAAAATAGTCCATATGTATCAAATAGAAGGAGAAATAATATTTTCATATTTTGTATAACTACATACAGTTACACAAAATCTTTACCGAACCTCTGGAGCCTTCATTAAAGAACCAAATATTTTATTCTAACCACTTGAAAGTAGTTTCACACACTAATAATTGAAATAATATTTAAAAACAATTTTATTATAACTCTCAAGAAAGATACTTTAAGTAAATAGATCACACAGGATGTGAAATATAAATCACAGCTACAAACAACCACATCGTAGATACCAAAAAGCAGCCATACGCGTTTGTCTTTTTCAGAATATTCATTTCAGACAGAGAAAAATGTACATCTGCAGGTACATAAATTGGAGAGGTGAACTTAGCCTGAAGGACATACACATTTAAGAAAAACTTAATTTAGGATAAAAGTTAAAAGAAAAAGAAAACATAAAACGATACTTTTGATGACGACAACTGAACTGATGTTTTAAAAATGTATCCATTCTGGTAATTTGAATGGATAGATTCAATTACCAGTATGGATAGATTACTAAACCAACAGAATGACCAACATTTAAAACAGCTACTTATAACATATTAAGGAATGTTTCATATCTTATCTATATATATATATATATATATATATATATATATATAAATATAAAATTCATACTACTGTGATATCCATCATTAGTAAAAATATAGTCAGTGTTTTTCACCTCATCTTCTATGCATCACAATGTCATGCCTGTAGTTTATATGTGTGAAACACTGTTGCTATGTGGGATGCTATTACTTGTATCTAATGTGATCAGGAAAAGGATTGTGGATTGACTATATGCAATGATGGCTTGCCATACCACAGTCGGAGCAGTAACTGTTAATGACGGAGGCCCACACACCTGCTTTGTCTCCGTTACTGGAACCCACTTGAAAATGCGTAAAGACGTGTCTCCAACTGTCACCCATTTCTTCTCCCTGTGGATAAGATTCATTTGATTATCATCAGATCAGGGTTCAGAACGCGCTTAGCTTTCGCATGATCTGCTAGACGGTTATCAGTCAGTGATCAAATATGCTGAGCGCGTTCTCTCTGTCCACGTCAAATATAACTGAACTTAATGCGCTCATTGACAGTCTCGGCTACAGGCTATAAATCGTGACCTTTTCGGTGGTGCTTACTGTTGGCGTTATTCAGAAACTAACGGGGCAGTTCAATGGATTGAAACCCGCTGCATGTGAAGCTGCTGGAGCCATATTGACAGCTCTCAGCGGAAAAACTCAACATGCCCCGCCCCTCCTGCCGACCAGAGGCGCTGATTGGCCCGAAGCCCTGTCAATCATCTAACTTTTCCGACTGAAGTTTGTTGAGCGACGCAGCAAGATAGCAGGCAGCGGTCCACTAAACATTCCCCTCCATATTGTCCTTTAGATAGCCCACATACCATTTGCGCACTTTCTCGATGGCGGCCAGAACCTTTTTAATGTCGTCTTTAGCCCGACTTCGGGTCTCAGCTCGGCCTGATCGTCCCGACATCTTGGTGCTGTTATGATTCATCTACAGATGCATCTGAAAACTTCAAGACCAAGCCCCAGTCTTCTGTAACATTGGTAATCTCGCGAGACTTAATTAAAAGACTTTCACTCTCTCTCCTTTTATGGCTTTTCGTATTACTCTATCAGCTGTAATGAGAGAGCAAAGACATTTTTATGCTATTTATTTTCCAATTTTGTTTGTTTTGTTTTGTTGTTTTATTTGCTGACTTCTTAAAGGGAAATACATCAAATAATATTATAGTAGTGCCCTAACTAAAATCAAACATTCAGTTGTGTTGATATAACCAGGTTTCATGTTATACATCTTATATAGTGCACTTTCTTTTTTTCAGAATATACATTTTGAATTAAAAAAATTAACGTTTTTTTTTTCAGTATGAGAGGATTTTTAAAAATAAATCACAATGAAAAAGCTAATGAAAAACCTTGTGGATATTTCTCTTTTTTTAACAACAACAACAAAAAAGACAGAATACGGTTACATAGTTTTCAGAAATTTAAAGTCTGTGGTGTTGTAGTCTAAACAGATGACATTCACGGTTTATCTGTGTCAATCGGCTTGAGCTGTTTTGCAAATGAACAATGAATTTAACAGGGGAGTTGAATACAAAGAGATGGTACACTTTCCAGGTTTACTTTTAAAACGATTTGAAACTTATATCACTTCCACTTCATAATTATGAGCTACCTTTTGTTTCTCTGTGACATACGATTACAATAAAATACAACAAAGTTGGTGTAACATGATAACATGTAAAAAGGCTCCAAAGGTTTAAACATTTTTTTGTGGAGCATTGCAATCAGTATCTGTGACGGACTGACAGCCTGTTCAGGTTTTTTTTCTAGTTTTCTAGCTGTTTGGTGTTTCAGTTCTTTTTGCACAACTTGATGTTCTTCAACAATCAGTTTCATGACAAACTTCACCACAGACTCCTGATCCATGAATTGACCAATAAATATCCTGGTTCAATCAGAGCTGTCGCATTTTGACATCATGAGACCAAGGCAAGACCTAACAGCTGACCGACAATACCGCCTGACTGCGAGACTTCAAACCGGATGGATCAGGCAGACTTGCCACTGAGCTTAGAGGTTGTAACAAACAGACTGGAAAACTCAGAAATAAATAGAATTGGACATCCTTTGGCTACATTCTGAGACATTAACATTGTATCTTGTAGCATACCAACCACTGTTGTTGGCTCTTGTTCCAATACATTGATTGAGATGAGGAAATCATCATCACATGCTTCTATTTCACTGCCCTACTTTCATAATATGTCACTGCAGCATGAACTTTTTTTTAAAATTTTCCATAAATTTCACAAGGTTTCTGTGAGTAGTGTACCACCTGCTCTTGTACTTTTAACTTATGGAGCAACTAAACTGTCTCCTTTGATAATTAAAAAACAAACTCACGTTATTGTAGTTTGTGATTGTGACCAGCAGAGGACAGCATTCAGTCACGCAAACCAACCAAGCTTTTGTTTGTTGTAAATTGGTGACTCAGAGCAAAGGTTGACGCAAATTACTTGGTGGTACTCCTGTCATGCTACAAAAACTCAAATTTTGTGACAGTGACCAGCTTACAGAAAGTCTACCCGAGGTGGCTTTAGCATATCTTTTTTCTTTATTTTTGTTTTATTGTCAAATATGCTTTAAGTAATATTTTTGTAGAGTGAGCAAACGTTTAAGCCAAAGGTCAGATACGTTTTCACAGTAAAAATGCAACCTCCCAACTATATGACACTCTGTGTCATAGTACTTAATATTTATTACCTTGGTAAACAAAAATTAATGGCTGGGTAGTATTTTTTTTTTTTAAACTCATAATCAGCCTCCAGGCAGTGTGTTTTGTCCGGGCTGAGGCTGGAGTTAATGAGTGTCTATACATGTCTCCGACAGTGTGGGCGGATCCTGCTGGGGCTGCAGCCAGTGGCTGGAAAGTCTGGGAGGAGTCAGAGACCGTTGCCAGAGAAAATATCCAAATAACGGCAAGGCTAGTCCTCATGCCGCTGAAAGCTGTCAGGGCACCTTCAGTGTTGGCCTGCTCGTTCCTGTGAGGATTCTGTCAATAAAGGCCTTCGTTAATCTGAGTGCCGTGTTTGTGCTCCAGCGTCCAGATCAGTGGCCCGTATTTAAGTTTGAAAACAGGACTCCTCTACACAGTAATATACCAAGAATCACATTAATGTAAACTGCTGAAGTCAAAATGATCACAAATGATAACAGGCACGAAAATGTTTATTTTTTTTTTTTTGAGTTAAAATACAGCAGAGTATAAGAAATGTATTTCACAGCTTATGAACTTGCAGCTACATTTAGTGCATTTCTTTTGATTTTATTAAGAATGTAAATTTGTGTTTGAAAGCCTCAAAACATGAAAATCAGTCCAGGTTATAAGAGATGGAAGCAGGGGCAAAAAATTGTGAAAAATAATTAACATATGAATAATATAAAGCCATTTAACAAAATCTCAATTGAAATGTTTAACAGAATTTTTGTCATTATTTAAAAGCCCACTTTATTTAGGCAGATATTGACCACAGATTATCATCTCCTGTACTGTACAGTGTCTTTGAAAAGTAATCACACCTCTTCAACTTTTTCCCTTTTTACATCACCACAAACCTCAGTAGTTTTAATGTTATTTCATATTATGGACCAACTTAAAGTTGTGCATATGTGTGAAGTATATAAGTAGACACTGTTTTGCTTTTGTAAATCATTCAACTGTATTCAGGCTGCTTTAACACTTGTTTTTAAATGTGATTTGATTTATCAAACCACCTAGTGGTGTCAAACTCCAGTCATCAAGGGCCGGTGTCCTGCAGTTTCTAGATGTGGCACAGGTACAAAACGCTGGAATGAAATGGCTTAATTACCTCCTCCTTGTGTAGATAAGTTCTCCAGAGCCTTGCTAATGACCTAATTATTCTACTCAGCTGTGATGCAGCAGAGGCACATCTAAAAATTGCAGGACAGCGGCCCTTGAGGACTGGAGTTTGACACCCTAAGAAGACTTAAGACTGAGGCTTGTTTATATCACTGTCAGTGTAAAAAAAATAAATAAATACAAAACACAATTTCCTGCCATATTTATTTTGAAATATTCATTTGTATATTTAGAGAAAAAAAAAAAAAAAACATCATTGAAAAAAAAAAATACAAAACACAATTTCCTGCCATATTTATTTTGAAATATTCATTTGTATATTTAGAGCTTTTAACATTTAAACTTTATATTTCATTCCTTGACCGCACATCGTGTTTTGGCTTGCGTGAGCTCTTATTTTGAAACGTATAAAACAGGAAGTGGTGTCCTGTTGTAAGCCCGGTGACTTTCTTTTGGTGCGGGTCTCGCTGCTGCTGCTGTCATTGACTGGAAGGCAGAAAGTGCTCCAGTGAAAACGGGACGGGGAGTCCTCCACAGCAGCATGGACGGCTGCCCGCCATAGTTCCTGCTGCCCGGGTTGTACTTCCCACAGCCTCGACCGTTTAGTCGGCGGAGAGTTTTGTCTTATTTTTCTGGTTTCCAACCCGTGTGAGCGTGTTTTTTTATGTTGCAACCCGCAATGGATCGAGTGAAAAGCTCCATGCAGCAAGTCCCCAACGCTATCCCCAAAGTGATCCGTCGGACTGGAGGGGCCAACAGCCTGGAGCTGGAGAGGGAAAACTTTGAGAGAGGGCAGGTAGGAAGAAACTCGGAGACGGGAATCTGCTGTGGGGCTGGATGAACGCGTGGGAAGCATGGATGGATGGAGGAGGTCCCATCTGGGAGCCGCTTTATTTGTGCTGTTTCTGGGAGGAGGAGGATTAATAATAGCAGTCATGTCGCGCTGTCTGTTGTCAGCTCAGTTAATAAACCTGGCTGTGATGGTGAAAAGAGAAATTACTCCCACTCATGTTCAGTCAGTTCACCCCACTGTCTGTGTTTGAATCCTCATTGTTTTTCGCGTGTGTGTGAAAGCAGACACAAATGGATGCACTGTACAACAAAAGAGCTGTTGAAATGTGGGTCAATGGCCTTTTGAATTCAGATAACGGTGCGTTGGAGCTTATCTGGTGTGTGTGTGTGTTAAGGAACAGGAAGGAGCTGGAGTACCAGGAAGCTGGATCATGTACGTCAATTATGGAAGAAGCTATGATGTCCATGCTACATGGAGAACAGAGCATCTGTGGGTCTCAAACTCCAGTCCTCAAGGGCCGCTGTCCTGCAGTTTTTAGATGCAGGACAGCATCTAAAATGGCTTAATTACCTGGCTTAATGGACTGAAATGGCTTAATTACCTCCTCCTTGTGTAGATAAGTTCTCCAGAGCCTTGCTAATGACCTAATTATTCTACTCAGGTGTGTTGCAGCAGAGGCACATCTAAAAGTTGCGGGACAGTGGCCCTCGAGCCTGGAGTTTGAGACCACTGGCTTAAAGCGAATCAGATAGCTATACTCTACTTGATCTTATGAGATCTACTTTGCATGACCTGCTCTCCCAGTTAGCAGTAGATGCTGTGAAACCATTCAGAGTCAGACCTGCTGGTGTGTTTTGGATCTTATTCCTGCTGTGCAACCCAACTGTGATTCTCAACCCAACTGTGATTGCCAGAGAGCAGAAGATCCTGGTTCTGAAGCCCAGGGCCATCGCAGAACCACCACCCTGCTAGGCAGTCGGCATAACGTTATTCTTTTGAAATAACCAGATCTAACCAGATCTAACAAGATGCATGCATCCTACACAGCTACACTTCTGTCTCATCATATAATGTTTACCATGAAAACTCCAATGGAGGCAATTTTTTTTACCCAGTCGAATGATGAACTCTGATCTTAAACTGTAGTAAGTGAGACCTGCTGTGATTTAGACTTTTTTTTGTTTTTTGTTTTGGTTTCTCCTGTGACCTCTGGGTGAATCATTGATGCACTCCTGGGAGTAATTTTGATAAGACTTGCTTCTGAGAAGATTCGCTGCTGTTCCATGTAAGGGTGGGTGATTTGGACTCAAAATGGTCTCATCATGAAAAATATGATAAAATTCATGATGCTGCAATCTTTGGTGACAAAGGATTGTTGGACTGTGTGGATCCATACAGTCAGAGCGCAGCAAACTATTCTTGAAATACTTTATCAGACTACTTGATTACTCCAGTTACATGATGCACTGTACTTGTACCACTTTTCAGCACAGAATATTTAACTTTAAGTTTATTTTCAAATTGATTTATATTTGTTTTTAGGTTTGCGAACACCCTTAGTTTTTACCATTATTACAATAAATCTCAATTATTTTCATAGTACCAATTTTTAATTGTGTATCTCTAATTCAGTTTTTCACACTGTGAATAATGAATGGTTTGCTCAAGACCCAAAAACCTTAGTTTCCAACTCTTTCCTTACTGATGGATGTCACTGACCTCATACTCATCTGATCTCTTCAGATCAGAGTTTTTTACCTTTTTAGCCTCCTTCATGTTGTCAGACGTGCTCTGTTTAAGTGAGTAATCATGAATTCGGCTCAGGTTTCTAAAAAAAAGAAGTGGGTAGCAAAAATATATTCACGATTTAACAAGGATGACAATTACTTTTTCAGAGCCCTCTGTCTGCATCAGGCCTCCCTTCCTCTCTTCAGACCAGGCACGTTAGTTGGGGAGAAAGTAGGTCAGATGAATCCATGTAGCCAAACTGCAACAACAGTGCTGCAACATGCTTCTCCTACCCAGTCCTGTCAGCGCTTCCTGAATGTGCTTCAGCAGGTTTTTATTTTGGCAACTGCAGATCTGTGATTGCAATCAATTTACAATGTCAGCCCTCTCCTAGCGCTCCGTCTCCCGTCCCTGCACCTGAGGGGATGGAAGCTGCTCGGATTAGAGGAGAGGAAAGGGAGCAGGGTTGGCTTTAAGTGTCCTGAGTCAAGCTTGTGTCAGTAGGTCACTTGCCAAGCTCCTGAGATCACACCATGTGGACGTGTGATGAGCTCATCAACTTTTATGTAGCAGGTTAGAAAGACGATAGCAAGACGACCAAAACAGATCTCCTGTTACTTGGTAATTTCTCACAATTTATCATCTTTTATTTATTTGACTAATAAGCTCAGTTTTCTCTTTTAAGTCATTAAAAATTAAAATGTTTTCTTTCGTGTCTCCCATAAAGAGGTAGTTTTTGTCCTTATTCATTCTTGTGGTTAATGTCTAACTGAGGGTTTGCAGCGGCGCTAGGAGGTGGAGGAATCAATGGATCCGCCGTCTACTCCACTGTGGATCAGTGAGATAATCTTATGTGATCTGTTGTGCTCCAAAGCTGCCTGAATCTGCTGGGTCGCAGGCTTTCACCTACAATATACAGCGCCTTTTACAGGGATCCATATCCTTTAAGTGTTAGACATATTTTCACATTACAACCTTCAACCTCATGTATTGCGATTTTGTGTTTTAGAGCAATAGAAAGGATACTTTTAAAATTTGGTCTTTGATTTGACACCCAAAAATGAAATGAATTGTCTTCAGAAGTCACCCAATCCCTCCATATGTTCTGTGAGGTTTGCTTGAAAATTAGTGAACAAACGACATCACGACCAAGAAACGCAGCAAATGGATCAGGGATGAGGTTGTGGAAAGATTTAAAGCAGAGATAAGTTGGAAATGAATATGTCAAGTTTGAACATGTCGCAGAGTACTGCTCAATCTACGATCGGCAAAGAAAAAATGCAAACCTGAAAAACTACTGCGCCCACCTATCCTCCATCTGGGATTTCTCCCATTGAGCTGGATTTCTACGGTTGGGTTTTAACTGAGCCAATCAACAAACGGAAGGGGGAGTTGAACGATGATTTTAGAATTGCAGTGTGCGTACAAAGAGATGTAGTTTGGCAATGACAGCAGAGTAAGTGAATGAAGCCACTCAATTCGTGTTGGTCACACTTCCCAATATTGAGCAATTAAAATTGTAGCAAGATGAATGTTTAAGACGGTTTATTTGCTGACCATGAAGTCATGGCCTTACTCTCCGCTGGGTTGTTTACAGGGAGCACAACTTTCGGTAAGCTTCATAGAGCCGGTACATTACGGCCAAATGTTAGCAGTTGGGTAAAATCAAATCCAGTCGTTTAAAACTTTAACAAAGTCCACCTCTCTAGCAAGCAATCGTTTCTCAATAACCGAAGTAAAGCGTAGAAGCAGGGGCTGTTTTCTACTAGGCTAGCTTACACCCAAACTGACTCCCAGACCAGTAATAACTCAGAAGTGTATGCTAACGCTGAAGACAATACTTGTGAAAGAGAGAATTAAAAAAGCTATGCCTCCTTTTTTCTTCAACTTAAGTTATTTTCTTCTTTTTAATGTTGTCATTGCCATGTAGCAAAAATGTGAAGTGGGTGTGAATCACTTTAAGGAGCACTGAGAAAATTGCCAAACTTTGTTGTGGCTTTTCCTATCCTCACCTGTTTTATGAAGGAATGCTATGACTCTTTATCTGTTTTTACTACTCATGTTTTAGTCTATTAAGAGGGGGGAAAAAAAACACAGTAAATCAAACACTGATTGTCCTTTAAATCTTTTGCCGCATAAAACACCCATTCTGGGAACTACACGCCTATCTCTCAGAGTTGGGTAAACAACCGTGGGGTGTTTGAAATCCTCTTTGTCATGGAGTCCATGCCGGGTTATAAAAAGCTTAAACCAGGAAAGCCAGATAGCACTCACTTGCTTTTAATGATAGGTTTAGCCCTGTAATAGCAGCTGCCTCTCTAATTTAAGAGTTTAGAAGATATTTAATGTTTAATGTCACTGCATGTTTTGGTTTTTGCTTCAGATTTTATTCCCCCTTGAGAAGCACAAATAACAAGCTAGTATTGTACGCCGCTGGTTTTTTATTTTACAGCCTTTATCTCTCTGCTCCAGAACGTGAGGGATGCCAGCTCCCAGACTGGCTGGGTAGGCGGTAATCTCTGGAATGATATGGACCATAATTAGTGCTTCTGGGAAAACTTCTGGGGCACCATTTGGGCTATGGAGCGTGAGCCGCTGAGCGACACCATATTGTATGTTGCATAATTAAGGATTTAAATTTAGACAGCCTGACTTCTTCTTCCCATGTTGGCTGGCCATACTGAGGGCAACACTGCCTGTTTTAGAATCAAGTGTCTGTCTGTGTACGGCCAAGTCTCCCAATCTCATTAAACTGCCAATAATCAGGCTGATTTACAAATGTTTTAAGCCAAAAAAGAGGAAGTTCAGCAAGTTCTGTTCAGTAATCTAGCAGCTATGTTGTCCATGGAAGGAGCATTTCCACAGGATCCAGACACGATCTGCACTCAGACTGCTGGGTTTTTTTTTTTTTTTGTTTTGTTTTTTAAATCATCCTGTCCACTCTACCTCAACCCCCATCCAAGTCCCTCATTGTCTCGAATCCTCTTCGCCGCCTCCTCCACATCCTGCAATTCACGACGCCGGGAGGCAATGGAGGAATTTCCGCATACACGAGGTGCGGGCTCGGTTAAACGTGTGGGGACCTGAAAAGCGAGGCCTCCAGAAGCACTGAGGCAGCACAAACAGCAGGTGGTTGGTTTGTTGCCTCCCGGTGCTGGCTGTGTGTGAAATGATAAAGCTGGACATGAGTGACGGGTTTGTAAGCGGAACAAAGTGCACGGATGAATCCCTGGAGGCTCAAACAATGGCTTTGATTAACAAATTATTTTTGGTCTTGGGCTCCTCTTTGTTTTTTTTACGGCTCTGTAAAGTGGAAAAGGAGCAAGACAGTGATGGAGTGTGGACTCATTGTCTGCAGGTCATAAGTTAGACTGAAACCTTCTTCTTGTGTGTTGTTTCATGATAACGTGTCTGGCTTCAATTCAAGTGGTATTGTAGTAAACAGACTAAATACATTCATTTTGCATAGAATCTGCTACACATGTTAGGATTTGTTAAACATTAACTTGTGAATTGCTCAAGTTTAGATTGTTGTGTAGTCTGCAGCACCTAATATTGAAAATGAAAGGTTGTTTATATGACCTAAATGATGGCAAAGGTCGTCTGAAAATGCGTAGCTCGCCAATTCGTGGAGCTGGTTTGATGGAGCATATTTCTTTTCAGTCTTAAACATGCCACAAGTTATTATGCTGAGGAATTTTGCTTAATCAGTAATGAAGCATCAACTTGGGTATCCTCACACATGTTCATCCACCTCATTATGTAGGCACAGAGTCCTTTATACCAATTATGTACATACAGCAAAATCTATCGGAATGGGAGAAAGTTAATTGATTAAAATATTTTGTAAACTCAACCTTCCAGCCACATGTCCATCTAGTTTTAATCCACTTGCAACCAGCCTACCAGCTATCCAACTCTAACAAACCATTAATTGCATCTAACCAACCATCTAATTTGAACCCTTCAATTAACTAATTCAAGAAACTAACTTGGCTCTATGTCCAACCACCTATTTATCAGTCTAATTAATTCTAACCAACAAACCACCCAGTTCAAACCCACTAACCAACTATCTAATTATAGGAAACCAAGCGAACTATCATCCATGTAAATCCAAGAAACCAACCAATCACTCGCATGCCAATCTGATTCTCGCTAATCAACCAGTTCCATTAGACCAAGCAACCAATCCAGGACTGTAGCTTGCTATTTTGGTGGCTTAGTCCATGTATCTATATTTGGAGGAAAATTACAGTTCAAGATGATGCGGGATTGAAATGTATAAATGTAACAATCAGACTGCAGTCCTCTTGTGCCAGAGTCCTGAAACTTTTGTGTCCCTTCTCATACACACTTGCATTAAATGGTGAAGCTGCCTCACTCGCGTGCAGTCGAGCACTACAGAGCTTTGCTAATGAGCTAATATTGGAGCCAGGTGTGCTGAAGCAGAGACAATTAAAAGTTGCAAGAACCCAGGCCTTGAGGAACACAGTTTGAGACCACCGTCTTAAAATAAGACTTGCTGTTTTTGCATGCCGTACTTGTTTGAAACCCCCTTAAAAAAAAAATCAAGATTTGATTTTATAAAGGCAACTGACCCACACAATTATGACAGGTATTGCTTTCTTGAGGAAGATTAATGTGGAGGAGATGATTAAAATCAGAAAATCCTCAGTCTGCTAAACATTTTTTTTCATTAAATTATTTTTTAGATTAACTGAGTCGCACTGATCAGAGTGAATCATTCTTGAGGCAGGCCTGTATCAGTGCAACTATGAAGTGTCAAAAACCATACTTGAGGGAGGAAAGGGCGTATGAGGCGAGTGACGCATGAAGGAAGCGTAAACATCATCCCGTCATTTTTCTTTATTCAGCCCCAGCTCTTTTCAAGTACAGCACAGGTGTGTGCTAATTGAGATTGAAGCACAGAACAGGCCATTGGGAGGTGGAGCTGGAGACTGGGGAGATTATTTTTTTCTGGAATCTCACCTATCCACTTCCAGCCCACCAACCAACTTTCTAATTCCAAGAAACCGGCCTATTCCATACCCAGCCAGCCAACCAATCAATTCCAAGAATTTATCCATCTTTCTCTCTTTTCATCCGGTCTCTATCCAGTTCCAACCAACATGTAAATAGTTAAGGTTATATAATGTAGTTTTAGTGTAAAAATCTGTTCTAGTTGCCTTAGTGTATGTGTACAGTGTTTCCCCCAGTGTATTATAAGCCTGGTGGGCCACCAGGCTTTACTTGTATCCCCACCAGGCTAAGCATTGTTTAAATCATTTTAAAATGTTAGCATTTTTTAAGACTTTATAGTTGGTGTTCAGGTATTAATCTTCCAATCTTTCAGTAACACATGATTATCAAGTGATATTTTCAAATTTCGTGTCAACTTTAAACATTTTTTTAACTCAAAAACATGACGGGCCCTGGATGGATGACTGTCCTAACACCCAACCACCGGGCTTAGCAAGTTGTCTTGGGTAAACCTTGTATGTGTATAATATAACTGAGCAATGAAATGCAAGAAATGCAAACAGTTGAAGACATGTTTGAAAACATTGTGAGAGATTGGCTTAAACTTTGCTCCAGGTGGGTAAACTCTTTTAAGGAGTGTTTGAGAGTGAGGAGCCAGACTGAGACAGAGTGGGACAGCTGCATGTGAGAAATGCACAGCGGTTGGTGAAGGGCCCACGCCGTACCAGGAAGTGAAGAGACTCGGCAGAAAATAGTTGGCATTGTTTGGAGGCGGTCTGCTGAGAGGTCCGAAGCATAATGTGTAGCAGTCCCGGCGGCCTAATGAGAAGCATATTGATCATGGTGGCTGGCCTGGCCTCAGCTAGTCAGCTGTTTGGTGATTGTGCAGGAGAGATTGGCAAGGTTTTTAAAAAACTGATCCCAGCGACTTGTTGATCGGCTTTAAGCTGCCTCAGTGTCTTCTGTCTTTTTTCCCAGACTCGGCGAGGTCAGATGCCAACCCAGTTATGTGCATGATGCATTTTAGATTGATGCAATTAAGCTAGATTTAGTTATGTTCCTGCTTGCAGGACGTTTCTCGTGTTTTCTCCATCGGTTTTAAAATGGCAACAAAATGATAAACTCCCAAATCGCTTTTGCATTGGATTTCATTGGATTTTGCAGGTGAAGAGATGTAATCAAATTTTGTCTGTTTTTTTTTTTTTTTATTGTTATAATCTTCGTTATATATGGGTGTAAATGGTAAACACAACCATACTCCTGTAAGATTGTGGTTCTGCGTTTAAAAATGCAGAATTAAAAAAATATACGCAGAGACAACACAATACAAATGCAAACATGCAATGGTAGAAAACGGTTAACTTACAAAATGAAAGTAAATCTACTGTTAAAATGTAGAACTTGTTTTGGTGTAGTTTTAATATATCAATACCAACTTCAGGTGATTCTGATTTCTTGTTTTTTTACTATAACATAAGAACAGCATTGAAAATCTTTTTTTCAAAACCTTTCTGTCAGAGACAAAGGAAAAGTCACATTGTATACAAAAGAAGTTGCTGTAAAAGGTATAAAATGAAAGAGTTAAAAAATGTTACTCTATTGGAATATTATCTTCATGCTAATCATTAGCATGACTAGCCTACCTCACATTATTTAAACAGCTGTCTTCCTGTAATTGAAGGCTGTAGTTCTTTACCTTGATTCTGAAATTTTCAAACATAGCCAAGATTTCGAAGTCCAGAATGCTTTGGCAAACAGATAAAAGGGAGCAATTTGGCTGCAATATCTTCAACCTTCCTGTTATCTGTTAAAGGTCTTGCTCTATCTCCCTTTTGTTTTGCCTGATTAAACCAAAGCCATGTCTTGGCATGTTGTGGAAGATACGGTTTTAAGCAGTGTCCTAAACCTCTGTGCTACTTTAGCTATTTTCAGTGACTTTTTAAAAATATACAAAAATGTTGACAGCAAAAAGTTTTGTCAGCACAACCTGGTATTGCTTAAAGTGAATTCCTTAATCAGAAATGGATCAGACGGTCCCCCCCCCCCTCCAACTGCCAGCGCTAAACTTTTTTTTTTTTTTTTTTTTTTTTTTTTTTTTTGGGGCCTCGGCCAGCTTCTCAGTCAAGACGTCTTTTAAACTGTGCAAAAATGTGTGGTGTTGTGAAATGTGTTAAATTAAACCAATAGAAATTTACATCTAAACTAATAAAATTATCTTATGATCAGCTGTGCTGTCCTGCTTTTTGGTCAACATTCTTTTATATTTTTGGCCATAATGTTCCCATTTTATGGCTACCAAACACACCAGACTTGGGTTGTAACCATAGAAGATGGAGAATAGAGCTGGAGCAAAGAGATTAATTTTTAGCTCTTGCTGTGCAAACTTGCAGTAAGAGCAGCGTTGCGCCATGTTTACTTCTATAAGTGAGAATAGAAAACATGAAAAGGGTGGTCACAAATTTTGGAGATGTGGTTGAGTCACATTGCCCGATTCGTCAGACTAAAGAAGGGGTGGATCTCATCAAAGTGTTCATGTTTCACAGTACAGACTTTTTCATTTCAAAAATGTCACAAACTGCATCATCCACTCAACTATGAAATTGGAAATGTGCAGACATTTGGCATGCAACAGCTTTAAAAAAAAAAAAAAAAGACTGATCTTGTTCTTCATTAATGACAATTTGGCTCAATCCATCTCTCCACAATGTAACTGTTTGGTATTGTTGCCTCTTGAAGAGGCGGGTGAGAGGTTTTCTCTCCACAAATCCTCCAGTATGTTGCAGATATGGTTGCCCTGTAGATAAAGCTGGCAATTGACAATATTTTATGTAGAACATTTTTATGCTCAGTTATCAGTCGAGCTTTTATTTTTTGTTTTTTGTCGCTCATAAACCAAGCCTTAAAGTCGTTTTGCATGCACTGCTGCCGTTAAAGATTTAAGTGTGTAGTTTTTTTTCTGCCGATGTGCAGAAATCTGAGTTGGAGCACTGTGCCACAGTGACTGCATTTAAAAAAAAAAAAAAAAATCTTGCAACTTGATGAATGATCCAGAATTTAGTTGATGATGATTTTTACTATATCAGAATAAACTGGTCTGTCTAAAATTGAAAAATTAAAGTAAAAATAAGTAATCAGATGGCACGGTGCTGATGCAACTCAAAGATAAACTAATCTTAAGGATGTTTCTGTTTTAGAACAATAAGCTTTACTCTGGTTATAGTGAATATTCTGGAGCAGAATTTGTTCTCTTTCCCATCCCCTCCCTTTTTTTTTTAATAAGCTGTGATTCTCTCTGTGTATGTAAAGCTCTTTGATATTCTGGGGTTGTGACAGATGTTGGATAACATCTGTCACAACCTTCAGACTCAGAATAGTACTGCAATTTATGGTCTCAAAATGGAAACATCTCAGTTTGACCAGATGGGGGCATCACTTACCCAGAATTGCCTCCATAGGGTAAATTAAGCATTACCCTCTTTTTTCCTTCCCCCTCCTCCCCTTTTTTTTAATTGGGAAAATTATTTTATCAAAGTGTCAAATGGGTTGCTATGAAGATTATTTACTAAAGTTATTCCAGAAATATAGTTTATAAACTCAAAGTATGGTTTCTATATGCTGCTGATGACAGAAATAATGTTCACACTGACATTATCTTTTTCTAAATATCTTTAAGAAAAACTCTCAAAAAAAAAAGTAAGTTATTGTATTTCCCCGTATGTTTAGCCTGTACTATGTTGATTCAAGCTGTGACTGCTGAGATCAGAGCTGGTCTACACAAACGGAGCGCCCTTACCTTTGACTTCAGGAAATAAATGGTTAATAATAGGGCTGCAAAATATTACCACATTGGACTCTGTAGCATTATTGCTTTCAGTGATCTGTGACCTTTAGCAGCTTTGTTACTGTAGTCTGTGTCAGATGTGAACATCTGCTGCAGTGAAACTTCATCTAACTGGCTGAATGTTGAAGTGACAATGAAGTCTTGCAAATAGCCACATTATCAATCGATGCTTTGACGGAAGGAATGATTAAAATAAAAAGAGAATTTTTGGAAATATTTTCTCTTTTGTGATTTCTTTTTAGGAAAAGAAAGTGAGAAAAAAAAATCAAATTTGGATTTGGTATCATGAAATCTGAGACTTTATTTTTAAGTTGCATCGCCCAGCCCTACTTTGAAGTCGATGTTGTTGCTCCATGAGATGACACTGCTGCAGGCAGCCTCAGCAAACAGAAATGGCACTGCAGAATAAAAACTCCCTTATCAAAAAAAGCAGCATCTTCAGTTTTGCCTGAAAAATAATAATCTGATGCATGTTTGAATGCAGACGTCTTGTTGCCTGGCCCAAGACCTCTAGTGAACTGGATGGGCTTTGGTTAAGAGTCAAATGCAATCTCTGAATCAGGGGTCTTTCTTATTTAGAAGCTGAGAATATAAATATTGTTTTTATTTGTCTAGATAAACAATCAAAACTATTGTAGTAGATGCATGGTGTGTGAATACAAAGAGTGGGGGAGTTTGAGAAGGGAAGTGGTATGTTTCTTGTTTTTCTGGAAAAGCTTAATTTTTTTTTTTTAAGTGGAAGATAATCCTGTTCGTGTCTTGTTAGGTTTGATTATGCAAGATTACTCTGGGTTCACTTCCTGAGCTCTTAACTCCACCCCATCCTTCCCTTTGGTAGCCGGACCCCCTCGGTGGTCCCCGGACCCCATCTTGGGAACCCTCGGGGACTGAGCCATCCCACTCCGCAGGCTCCATGCTACTATTGTCTTACCAGGGAGCGGGCTATTTGCGAAATAAAGGCAGCCTCCTGTCTCTGTGTTGGCCGCTATGAGGGGCAATACCCGGTGAGTCGCTGCCGGGTTTTACTGTGAGGCTGAGCGGCTAGCATCAGCGACACTCCTCCGCTGCTTTCCCCGGCGCACAGTCTCTGCGTCTCGGCGGTCGGATGCTGGAAGTCCTCGCCGATCAGGGAGCGCGTCGGGCCCGGAGTGAGAGGAGAGAGGGGACGCGGAAGAGAAAGGGGTGGGAGGGAGCACAGGATACAGGGACATTTAAAAAAAAAAAAAAAAAAATCCAAATCAGGACACATGTTGAGCTAACGGGCCGCTCCACCTCCCTCTTCTCCTCCCAAATGCATTTCTTGCCTCAGTCGCTTTCCCGTTGCTAATTACTCCGGATTTTAAAAAGAGAGGAAAAGGGAAGCCAGCGGGTCTCCTCTTCGGCTTTAAAGATCCTGGCTCGCCGCTTGGACGGACTACCATGGATCTGAGCAAAATAGTAAGTTCTCAGTGAACAGACTATATTTAAAGGGAAACAGCCTTTTGATAAAAATGTATGTATTTTTTTTTTAAGCGGAGGTTGAGGGGGTGGTGTCCAGGAAACAAGTCCTGCTGCACACATGTAGGATCAGGGCTGGTTGCATGTAAGGGTTATTATGGCTCTCTGCAAGCTGGGACTTGTTGTCTGCTGCTGATTTGTAGCTGGTCGTGGGAAGTTGGGGTGTTGTGTAGGAGAAACGCGTGAGCTGGTCCTCATAGGGTCCATATGAAAACGTGGGAGTGTTTACTTTAATCATGGTGGGGGGACTTGAATCACAAGCTTCTTATTACTGGGTGTAGAAGCTTTAAATATGAACATCTGGACCTTTAAATGTGCAGCTTTACACAGCAGAAATTAAGATTGCTCTTGTGCTGGAAGGAGAAAATGCCTAGAAGTTTGTTTTAGGTGTGATCTGATGACTACTGGATCCTTAAAGGTAACTCAAAACACTTTGTATATATAAAAATCTTTTTTGTTGTTGTTTTTGGTCCATATTTAGCCAAGCTGAGAGTTCTGGATGATTAAGAAAAGTATTCACATTCCTTTATGATTTATTTATTGGGGATTTGTCATACACCCATACAGAGCAAGACGTATTAAGCTGGGTTTTCAAATTGTTTTCAACAAATAAAAATCTGTACAGTGTGGCATGCATTTGAATTCAGCTCCTCCTGCGTCACTAGGCAGTAGAGCCGCCTTTCGCAGCAATGCAGCTGCAATCATATTTGCCATCTTTGTATATCTAGACTGACTTTAATGCCAGTTTTTCTTTTGTAAAATAAACCAATTTCAAAACTTGCCATAATTTCTTAATAGGTTGTTGTTCTGGACTTTGACTAGGTCATGCTAACTCATACACTGATGCAAACCATTTCAGTTCTGGCAGTAGCTTTAGGTTATTTGACGTGTTTTTCTCGTGGGATTACCTGTCTTTTCCTCCATGTACCGTCCCATCTCTGACCAACTCGTACTCTGATGAAAAGCATTCCCATAGAATATTGCTGCCACAGCTGTTTGTTTCGTGAGGGGACTGTGTGTTCAGGGTCATATGTAGTGGTAACCTTTGATTTTATGTAATTTCTGTCATGTAGGCCCCAAAAAACTCAATTTTGACCTAATCAGACCTGAGCACCTGCTTCCGTCTGCTGGAAATTGAAAACTAGTCCCTTAATGTTCTGGTTTCAGCAATCACTTTTTCTCTGGTCATTCTCTCTGTTACACATGACTATGCAGTCCTGTCATTAGTAGGCCTGTGCTGTGTATCTTTGCAGCTTCCACTGAGTTGCCAAGGACCTCTTGGCTGCTTCTCTTCAACGTTCTTAGTTTAGTTTAGGTAGGACCGTAGGTTTACTGTTACGCCATACATCTTTCCATTTTCAGACAGCAGATTAAACAGTCTTATTTCAGGAGCTCATGTTATAACCTAACCCTGCTTTTAACATCTCTACGTTAACCATGACATATCTGCTCTCCTCGGCCTTCATGATTCTGTTTCTTCACAGAAAAACTGGATTCCTACAGAGATTAAATCACAAACAGGTGGAGTCTAATTAGCCAACTTCAAAGGGAATTGCTTCCAGGGGACTTCATTAAGGGGTTTCAGAGTACAGGGGTACGAAAGTGGCTGGAAAGTGGCATGTTGAATTGGCATGGATGCAGGTGCTGAAGTGTCTGACTGGCCAAGCTCCCGGAGTGCACAGTTGGAGCAGGTGTATGTAAGCCCTAGGCAACAAGACGGGCCTTTCACTGCCCAACATGGATGGATGGGTTCACTTTTAGCCCTTGTGTGGATGCGAGGAGGATAGGGTAGGAGCAAAGCCACCCACCTGTAGTTCTGTAATCCCTAACCGGGAGTCGCACAGAAAAGGTTTTAAAAGAAACGGCATACATAAATGAAGTTGTACTCAAGGAGGAAAAACTGATTTTTCTTGGCTGCGAGATGAAACTAAGCTGCCCACATGAAGCGGCTGGGGCATGGAGCCCAGACATGACGTAGGTGTAAAGATGCAGCGTCTCGCTGAGTCAATCTTCATTCAGATACAGTCGGCCTGTTGGCTTCAGATAAACTTCTCTTTATCAGAGAAAAGCAGTTCAGCATTGCGAGTCTATCAGTGCTGCCAAGGCTGTCCTGTGAGGTTTACTGCATTTTTTTTCTGCCCCTGTGTTTTGGCTGTTTTTGGCATGTAGTGAGACGCAGTGGTATGAAAGCAAAGTTCAGCCAAATTTCAAATTCCTGGAAAACTTACATTCCCTTAATGCATGTAGGTTGTTAAATCAGTGCAGGGGGCGAAAAATCCAGGAAGGGCTTTTAAATATGTTCATCAAGTTGTATTGAAAAGAAGTGTTGGGTACTGATGGATTGATGCAAATCATGTCAATGTTCAGGAAACCTTCACTGGAACCTGCAAGGTGTAGAGCATCGGCGGTTTTTTAGAGGTAGATAACGTCTTAACTTTTCTGATATTTTGAAGATCCTTCATTCAGCCTGGAGGTTTTAATTCTGTTTTAAAATGTCGAACACTTGTGATCCTTACCAAGAGCTTTGAATCTAGATTGAAAACTTGAATCTAGATTGTCTAAATACTTTCTAACATTGATAATTATGTCACCAAAGACCAAGGTGACCCATTATGCTTCCTTGAACAGGTTAGGATAGGTCTGTGGTCTGTACAAAACATGTTGCTTACATTTTTTGCACAAAATTATTCTTGGATGGTGAGACTTTAGTCTGCTCACTTCTGAATGAACTGTTTTAGGGCCTCTTTACATTTTAAATCCAACTGAGCTGCTACTCACCCTATCCCTCAACTCAACATTTATACTTGCACGTAAAAATGTCTGCAAACAGATGCAGAATTATACATCCATGTGTCTTTGAAAAGCAGAAGTGGAGCTTGCTGCACAAGACTGTAGCGAGTGGTTTCTGGATGGTAGATCAGCTACAAAGCACTTGTCTTTCCATTCCAGTAGTCATTGTACACAATGCAGCAGTAAAACCACCTAACCAAATGTGCTGAAGCTCAGCTTGGGTTGCTAGGTGACCGGTTACTAGCTAAGGGCGCAGTTCCTGTCAACTGGTCTTTGAAACGGCCCATTTTCCAGACACCAAAAAAAATGAATTTATTGCCAAAAAATGTCTACATGTTTTTGTTAGAAGCAGTTGAGAGCCAAATGGAAGTATAAAAATGGACAAAAAGTGAATTTTGCATAATATATTCCATTTAATACTAGTTATAAAGACTAACCACTCTGACTGAATCATTTCTAATAATTTAACATTGAAACTGAGAGGTTTTATTGTTTCGATACACACCGAAATACCAAACAAGATGTTTTATCAACACTGGTGCAGTGGGTGGAGTTACCTGCTCCTGTGGGTATGATTTACATGCATGACCTTGTTTTGAACCCCGCGGTGGAAACGTACACAGGAAATGGTTATGATGAATAACGTTTTCAGTCAATAAGACACGGAGGAAATGTTTCAGGTTTCAATGTTAAAATGAGAAGACCTTGTTGTATCTATGTTAGTCTCTTACTTTGATGCAAGAAAGGAAGTACTGAGTTGTCCTTTGAAGACTGTACGTTGGACTGGTGGTCCAAATTGACATTGTGCCCTCTGGGAGTTGTGTTCATGATTAAACATCAAGTTACAAACAATTGAAATATTTCCCAGCCTATTTGCTGACACACCTGGCAGAGTCAGAACCCCACAAGCGGCAATACTGCTCTAAAAATAAATCATGATCATACAGCGGAAGTCGGTAGTGCAGCTGTACTATATCCATGCTACTATACTGGGAAACAGTAACTGTACTCAGTCATATTCTCAAATGTATATGCATGTCCACTAATGCTCTCATGGAATTGAACAGAAAAAGCAGCAGTCTCAGTCGTATATTACCGTTATTGGGGTTAAAAACGGAATTGATCTTTAAAATAAGTCATAATCTTTTAGGCATGTGTTTCCCCCCCAAGAATATTGAAAATTACAATATTTGCTCATTCCAGGACTGAATCTGTGATGGGTTTGATTTGATTTTTCAAATATATTCTTAAATGGTGACTCTGCAACTATGTCACCTAATCACGTTGAGGCGCCATGATGGATGTCGTCGGAAGTGAAGGACAGAAGTATTGAACAGAGCATACAGCCATGGTTCCACATGTTCAAATCAAGCTGGTTTATCTCTCTGCATCCTAAATCCATTTTTACAGTGAAATTAAGTAAAAGTGATATTGGTCTTTTTTTATGACGAGCTTTACAGAACTTAACATGCACATACTTTGTTTTGACATCTGTCATTGCGGCGCGGGTTACTTTCTGAAGAACGTGATGTCGCATGCAAAGGGCCAATTGTTCTCTGGAATAAAATATGGTGTAATACTCATGAGCTGGCTAGTTTTCTGGATCCAGAAGTGAAACATTCACTGGTTTAAATCAGAAATTGTTTTAGCTGTGGATCCATATAAGGGAATGATGTTTTCCAAGTACCAGGAAAAGTCCTTAATAAGACACATTCTTTAGCATATATGACAAACTGAGCTGGCAGTCTGATAAGCAGATTTATTTGCCCTTATAACAGGAAATTGTTTTCTTTAATGGCTGCCAGCCCAATCCACAAGTTTCATCTGACTCTGCAGGAGAACGTGGACTCAAACACACAGAAAACCCTGTGATTTGTTTTCTTAGCGGTCAGGAACTCGTCTGCTGAGGAGATCTTCACAAATGTCTCCTTTAGGACATTTCTTCATGTCTCCCCGGTCCTGCAGGAAGTGGAACTCTGTAGCTACACAACTTCAGTCTCCTTGACACTGTCCTGCAGAGAGCTGTCCTGTTAGAAACGGCATGTGAACTGCCACTGGGAGGGGGCGGGGGGATGAGAGCCCGACTTTTAGCATATGGGTGTGTGCCTTTGACCAGCTGCGGCCCTCCACCTCTGCCCCCAGCAACAGCAGCCTGGTGCACCAAACAGCCTTGAGCTTCCAAGCTTTTCCTAATGGGCTCTTAGGAGACGTCATCATCCCACTGGGCTCATCTAGACCGCAGAACGCCATTATTAATGGAGCGGAGGATACTTCACTGAGAAGCAAGCAGCTCATGTTGACGGACTCCGAAGCGTTTGCAGCTGAATATCCTTAGAGTGACGGATGGTTTATTTCACATCCTGAAATCATGGCAAACTTGGTCTGTCTGTGTGAACGTGTGAGTACACTGGGAAAATGACTATGTAGGAAGAATATTTTGAGTGCCTTGATTAGCTCACCAGGCAAAATTTAAAAATTTCTGTCAATTTTCCAAATCTGAGACCACACACAACAATAAAAAAAAAAACCTTAGTTTATAACATGTTTAGCTGTACATTGTGAGATGTCGAACCACACGGCAGGAGCAACACGCCACATCCAAACAAGCCGATTTCACGCACCAACGTTCAGATGTCGGACTGTAAAATTTCGCAAAACCTCACGAGGCCAAACATGAGTTCAGAGTAAACAAACATGGCCGACTGGGAAGAAGTAATGGCAATAGTTTGTAAGCCGTATTTGACAGAGGAAAAAGTAACGCGAGATCACTCCTAACAAACCACACGCACAACAGCAGGAATATCTTTTTAAGAGCGATCCTGGTTGTTGGAAGGGAGAAATCGGGACAAAAATCTGCATAATAATCTCGCGATGTTAACTAGGCATAGTTAATCCCAGCTGATGTATCGTCGTTGTGATTGTAAATGATGGCGTCGCAATCATGTGGTTTCCCTACACCTTGAACCGCTGTCATTAATAACCAAGATGCCTGTACCACCTGGGTTAAAACCATATTCAGACCCAAGACGCTTTTATTCATTTATGTTGCTGTCTGACTTCAGGCCGGCTACAGTGTGCCATATCCTGTTTTGACGAGAAGTCGATGTTTGTGTGCTGGGTTTTACTTTGTGGAGATTATTTTTGGCTGCGAGTGTGATCAACCGTGTCGGCATCGCTGGTATGTTTTCGCTGAAATGAATGCGCATTTGTGGGCAGTGGAATCTCTTTTTAGGCCAGCGGTTCTCAGACTTTTGAAGCAGGCCATGCCCTCCTTCTTAGAGCAATAAAATAAACAGCAGCAGTAAACAGCATAAGATCAATCGCAGGTTTTGGGAAGGAATTTTTGGCTCGGGAACTGCCAAGTTCAGCTCTCAGGAGCCGGTGTCTTGCATGTGTTGGACGTACCCCTGATTCAACACTCCTGGATCAAATGAATGGTTCCTTTTGAAGCCTCTGCAGAATCTGATGACGCAGCGAGGAGCAGCTGGTAAACGCCTAAAACATGCAGGGTACGGGGCCCTTGAAGACTGGAGTCGGCCACCCCGATTTTGAACCGTGCACTGAGTGTGGTGTACAGTCAAAGTTCACAAATATTTTTTTTATGTTAATTATTTCACTACAGTTAAGGCTCTATGTTGACTAGGAACAGACTGGCCACCAGATTAAAGGTTTTGAAGGGGGGGTATTTAAAAAGCAAGTGCTTCTTAAAGAGACGGAGGCCCAATTTCAAGCCATCAAATTATAAAGTCAAATTTCTTATCTATTTATATACACCTTTTTTCTAACTACTAAAGGTAACGGAGGTACTTGGTGGTGCTATAAAGTGGCAGTATGTGGCTGGAAAATGCATAATATTGCCCCTTGAAAAGTTAATTTTAAAAGTCCGTCTTATGTCGGAAAGTGTTTTCTTCTACTGTACAGATACCGTTGCAGTACTGCCCCTCCCAAACCTGTTGCTACACACAGCTGGTTTGAAAGAAACTTGTGTACTTTCCCCTTTCTTTTAAAAATAATAAAAATCTTAAACCACAGACGGTCGAGGCAATGATGTTGAAACCCATCACTTTTACAAAGGTGGCTCCATTTTAAAGCTACGTTTGGCAGGTCACGAGTGGAAGAGATCGACGTGAAATGTGACGGGGTTCGGTCTCAGCTGCTGCCTGTCAGGCTTGACTGAGCAAACGCTTCAGCAGAATGGGGGTTGGAGGGGCTAGTGAGGGGCAGGGGCAATTTTCAGCAGGCAGGAAATGGGCAGTGCAGGGTGTGCTAAGACAGGAAGCCTGACTTGAGTGCTTGTACCCTCCTTCCACCCCCACCTTCAGCACCTCCACCCCTCTGGGACTTTGCCACAGTGACCATGCCTCAGCATTACAGTGCTGCTGCATTCACACATCGCCTCATGTTTCCTGTTTTCCTTCCTCCTAACCTCCCTTTACTAGTCACTTGTCACCCTGCACAGTCCAGCAGCTGGTCAGCTCGCGCAGAGAGCTTTCCCCTTGGCAGTGCAGCACCTGAAGGAGAAACTGGAGTTTACAGAAGCTCCCACCTGGGTTTGGTCACTTTACAAAATCATCAGTAAGAATGGAGCATGTCTGCAAGATGGCAACGTAGGATTTTCCTCATTACTGTTGAATATTTTGATGATGGTGATCACGATTAACCCTCTTGTCCCCCCCGAACCAATCCCTGTAAGCTTTAAAAAAAACACATCTTGCTTTGGTTTCAAGAGGAAAGAAGGTCCCTTTATCTGGTCAAATATACTGCATGGCACTTGAAATATTGTGAATGTTGCATCCTAACAGATGTCCTTGATCATAGTATTGAAGTGCCTGCAAGGATCACATGGGGTTAAATCCATAAAATGCTTCGCGTATTCATTTAGTCTCGGTTCTCTGTGTGATGGAGGGAGTACAGAGGACCGTCTGACCCTACAAATTCAGATTTCTCAGAAGAGCACTTCAATCAGATGAAGCATGTTGGAGCTGCACTAGACAAAAAAACCTTCAAATCACAATTTTATGGCCAGGAAAATATCTCATTTAGTTCATCCTTGTGTGTTGTGTGTGATGCTGTCGTCGAGCAAGAGCCCGTGTTGTACGGTAGCATCTGTTGCAGAGTGACACTACTATGCTTCTGCTGGTCTGACGACCTTCAGAAAAAAACACACTTTTAGTATTTTCACTAAAGTTTAAAGCATACATTTATAACCCGTTTTGTTGCTGTGTATTTACAGGAGATGCAATAAGTACGCTGACTGTTGCTAAAATAAGATGCCGAATATTGCCTTTATAATAATGTAACTTGTGGCATTTACTTTTGTTTTATACAAAAAAAATTAAGCCACAATATAGCTTGAAAATTAAAGATCTCAAGTGCTTGTGTTGCCACCCTGCTGCTCAGGGTGTATTAGGAAGGCGTTTTGTATTTACTACAAATGGCTATTTGCCAGAATAGCAGAGATGCTGCTTCTATGCTTTTACATGAATGTAGTGTCAATAGAAGAACGATTTACAGGAAGTCAGAAACGCAAACAAATATAGATGCTTAAAACTCGTCTAAACATAGTGAATATCAAATTAGTTGTGCTTTTTAATGGCATAACCAAAGAAATATAATTTGTTTATAAAGATCCATAATCAAACTATATTAAAGCTGGTAGGGTTGGGTATATACAAAGTATGTAAAAGGGGAAATTAGGACGCATCGGCTTAATGAGGGATTTTTGTACGGGGCTTAATAGGACATGGACATCATGTGGTGATATAGTTTCATCTTCCTCCACTGCTGTATGTCTTTGTTTTCATTGGCAAATCATCCCAATTATCTGTTCATATGAGCCTGTGTGTCTTTAGTTCAGTGGGTGATTGTTACTCTAGGATAAAGCATTATGAGTGGTCATTACAAATAGAAAAACAATATATAAGCTCAGTCCTGTAAATGGAAATGGCAATTCTGCTCTGAATAATACACAATGTACTTAATGGGAACTGTTAAATAGCTGCGGTGTCTATTATTAGTGCTGAACTCTTTACTGAGCTTTTTGCTCCTCCTTCTTTCTGATAATCAGAGTTCTGTATTTAAGATGTCACTTCCCTTCAACAGTACAATGTCAGGGTTTCTCTGGAGGCCTCCCACACCTGCTTATGACTTTCAGCGAAAATGTGTCTGTTTTGTGCTTCCTTTTTTCAATTTTGTCTATGAAATTGTTAACAATAGATTGTGACTCGGCTTTGTCCAGAAATGAACTAGAGCAAAACATGGTGTACTTCTTACAGTGAAAAAAAGTATTTTTCCCTTTACATATTTCCTTTTTTTTTTTTTTTTGTAACACTTCAGATCATCAAACTATGGTTAATATCAGACCTGTGTACATTTTCCATGTGAAGATTTCAGTTGGGGGAAGAAAAGCTGTCCAAGCCAACTCTGAAAAAATAATTGTCCCCTTAAGCCTAATAACTGGGCCACCCTTGGTGACACAAACTGCCATCAAACGATTGCAACTTCCTACATAACTTTGAATTGTTTTACTTTAGGGACATGTAGAGCATGAATGGCTTATTTGAGATGTTCTGTGAGGACTTGTCACTGTCCTGTTGCATAACTAAGTGCACCTCTCAATGACTTAAAAAAACCAAAAGCAAGGTTTTGGAGTGGACTAAAACCCAACTGAGGTTTTTTTTTTTTTTTGTCATTTATAGGTACTCTTGGTGGTATGTTTCATTTTGTACCTAAACATCCTGTCGCAATCTGACAGCTGGACATTCTCCATCTTACCTCAAGTCATTCAGGTCCTGAATGACTTGAGGTCAAAACTATATTTTGACCTCAAAATATAGTTTTGAGGTCAAAACTATATTTTGTATTTTCTTAGGCCGTCTTTGTTTGCTAATAAAACAGTCATTTAAGAAATGTCAAACTATGGAAACACTTTTTTTTTCTTTTCCTGGACTGTGTTGGACTATTTTGAAAAAATCAGAGTTGCACAAAGGAATGCTTTTGTGAATACACAAGAGGCATCATCCCCAACAGCAAAGCAGCGGATGGGGACGTGAGTCAACAAGTGAAGGCTGTTTCATTTTGCAGGCAGGAGACACTTCCTCTTTTCTCCGAGCGCGGGTCCTTTGGTGGACACGGTCAGGCTGCCATCAGCATATCAATGCAGGCCCTTTTTTTTCTTATCCAACAGAAGGCTTGGGCAAACTTAACATGCTTTCAGCACTGTATCAATAACACTTTGTTGCAGAGCTGTGCTAAAAGATGTTTCTAGATACTGAGAGGCAACCAGACTTTCTGTGCTGGGCTGGCGAAGAATCGATTGAGAACGGGTTATGATTGCAGACATAAATAAGAGAGCATAAAGTTCAAAGACCTCATTCCTGAGGATGTGATGATGTAAATTGAGGTATTACCTACTCGCAGGTCCTACAAATCTCGCCTCTGGTTTTATTTTGTGTCACTGAATCAAGTGGGCTGGTCTGAGTTGCTGCACCTCTGGTAGCTTAGAGGCCATTGATGCCGGGCGGTCGGCTCGGCCAACGCCAGGAGTCTCGGGCAGCTGCTGCTCCCATTCAACCCGAACGTAGCACAAAGTCTCACTGTGGGCTGATTGGCTCATCCTGGTGTGGGAACGATTTGCACTAGTGTTTGCTCAATCGTCCTTTGATTTGTTTGGTGTGTGGGTAAAGGAAAGAACAAAGGGGGGAAATGTAAATCTATTGAGGCAGCGTCAAAAAATTGTAAGCGCAGACGTTTATGTTCGATTGTGAGCCGTTTGAATGCAAAGAGTTCAGGCTCAGTATTATTGTACCCATATGTTACAGTGGCTATTGTACAAGTGAAATATGGTCCCTCTTAAGAGGAAATTACACAAAACTCACTTCCCTTGTTGAGACTGCAAAGGAAATGTGAAAATGGTTTGGACTCAATGACGCATCTTGAGGCCAGTGTGAACCAGCAATGCTTGTTGTGCTCTGTTGATTTTCTTATTTAAGATGATTGAAACACCCTTAATCTGTGACATTCTAAATTAAATCTTAAATAATGTCGTCAGCATTCTTATTTCTTTTGTCTTCATGAGTTCGTGTAGCAAGAACGAAGGCAGCCTCCATGTAACCAGGCTGCATCGCAGCCCATCTTCAGCGTTCATTGGACAAAATGAGCTACAAACCTTGGTTGCTGCAAAACAGTCCTAACCACTGTTTGCGCTGAAGTGCAGCCTTGTAGCAGGAAGGTAGTTCTTTTAAAAAATAAAAAAACATCAGCATTCTATCTCAGGACAACACAGACACACGGGACAAACAACATGGACTGTAGGGACGGAGATGTATGCAAGACAAGCTGCTTGTCTCTGGGATGGCTTCATTGAAAGATTTTGTGCAACCAAACAATAAGTGCTTGTTTTGATAAAGCAGATGGCCTAATTTAACTCGGTGTGACTGGCCTCTGTGGTTTGGATCAGAGGAAACACTGTGGAGGTTTCTTTACTGCTTCACTTCTTCTGCACGCCCCGAACAGGACAGTGATGACACTGCTGCACTTTAGAGTCTGAACACCAAGCAGTTTTTCTGGTCAATGTATGGACTGAAGCCCAATCGGTGCGGATGGTCTGAAGTTCAGAGCCGGGTAGGGGTGAGCAGCAGCCTGGTTCCTCCTATCCTCGTGCTGCATCTTCACCAATGAATCACGCCTGCTACTTAACCTGAATTTCACTTAAATTAGATTTGCCTGAATGTGTGTTAATCCGTCATGGGGTGTGTGGAAGATGTAGTTTTCAGGACAGTAGCCTTTTGTGATGTAGGTAAAAACTTTCTTTTTCCCTCTGATATTTTCCTGGGTTTTGTTTGACTGATTTGAGACTCTGAGCAGCCAGCGCTTCCACAGTGTTCCATCTTTGCCCTTCCCGTTCCTCCCCTTCTCTCCCTCCAGTGACTTCCAGCTCATATACTGGAAGAGGAGGAGCAGACTCTGTGGGAAGCGAGGTTATGAAACAAGATCTAACATTCTGCTGACCCGAACTGATCGCAGCACCCTTCCGGTGACAGGACAGGATATATGTTTGGCTTTGTTCAGCGGACACTAGAGTTTCAATCTGTTTGGTGATATGACTCGACTCTGACTGAAAGACCGGTTGAGTGGTCTGGGTTTTTTTTTTTTCCTCTCTCAATTATAAAGTAAAATGTCAACCAGATGCTGTTGAAATACAGTTTATCTGAAAGCCTTCAGCAACAGTCCAAACTCTGATGCAGTACAGGCATATTATAACTTGCCAAATATTTCATTTCTGGTTTTGAGATTAACACTTTATTTGATGGGGTGTGCATAAGACTGACATGATACTGATGACATCTTTCATGAACATGAAGGAGTCTTTATGAATGTCTCACTGTCATGAAGTATCATTTGGTAAATAATGACACTTTTAATGCAAAGTTGCTCTAAAAGTTGCATAAGAAAGTCCATTAGAAGGGCCAACTTTGCATGATTTTGTAAATGACATTTTAATGCAAAGTTGGCATTTTTAATGGACTTTCAAGGCAACTTTTAGAGCAGCTTTGCATTAAAAGTGCCATTACTTACCAAATGATACTTCATGACAACTGTCAGACATTCATAAAGACTCCTTCATGTTATGTCATGTTTATGACGGAGTCATGTCAGTCTTATGCACATCCTGTCAAATAAAGCATTTCCTATTAATTTCATCATGCATCTTTTTTGATTGATTCTGATTTTGCTTGTTTTATAACATGCATAAGATAATCTTAACACGTTCTGCAAGTTTTTTGATAAAGGTCACATTCAAAAGCAAACTAGAGAATTACAAGATCATCCCTTTATCTATTGAATTATGTCCTTTGCCTCTTTCTGATATTTTTAGGACTGAAAAAAGTGCCATGTTGTCTCAAAACATTTGTAACTATTGGATGAATTGGGTGGGAGGTGGTGTAACAACCCTACATTATTTTAATATTTGACCTTCGGATAAATGGAGCCAATAGAGAAATGACTGGTCGATTTCAGTCTGCGGCAGATTGATTACATCGCTCTTAATGAATCTGTGTTCGTCTGACAGGCTACAGATTAGTATCAGTCGTAACTGTTTGTTTGCCAGAGTTGAGTAGAAACCTGAAGTTTCCTCTGCCAGAAGAGGCGAATAAGGTCTTAATTTGAATCCGAGACTTCAGCTTGAGACCTGGCTAGTGTTTTCTTGTAGATTTCACAGCGGAGAGCGATGACACACTGAGATATTCCCCTGCTCATCCACACGCGGTTCATTGTCGGTGCCATCCCATTAAGTCTATCTGCTCACAAGTCAGCTGTGTTTCCTCAAGAGTGGCCCCGAGGAAATGTGGCCGCCAGCAACTCTAATCCGTTTGTTTTCTTCTGTCAAATCATGCAATTCACAAACTTATAGATTAGAAGTCACGTTACATCTCCACGATTTAATCTAGAGGCCGTTTCTGCGTGACTAGGTAAATTAGGAGAAATCTGACGGCGCGGTTTTCTTTAGTCTGTGAAGCTACTCCAAATCAGCGAGAGGCTCAGGCTTCAGAGCTGCTGCCTTGAATACTAACTGCAGAAAATGGGTCAATCAGCCTCTTCTGGAAAATCTCTGCTGCCTTCCTATTCCCAAAGCATTACTAAAGACTTTTTTTTTTTTTTGAAAGCACTCTTTTAGTAGTGGAAAGATGTCAACTTTTCACAGTGAAATACTGGAGTAAAAATCTGTCGGCTGATTTCCTTTTCTCTTCCTCCTTTTGCAGGCTGTCAGCATCAACAAGGCTATCAACACACAGGAGGTCGCCGTCAAAGAGAAGCATGCCAGGAATATCCTCACATTGTGTTAGTGTGTGAAGGATATGTCTGAAGAGAAGAGCTGCGTTTATTTCTACATGTGTGCAGAGGGTTACATTAGTGCAAAACGACAAACTGTGTAACCCCTTCTAGTTCATGTGGTTTTGTTGCGCAGCTGATATAAAAAACAGCATGCTGCACTTTTTTTCTTTTCTTTTTTTATTCTGATCTCTCTTGGGGCATGTTAAAATAGTCTAATACAGACTATACAAACAGTTGTATATGGGTTGTTTTTTTTGTGTTTTTTTTAAGATTCTTGTGATTTAATTCAGTTTATTCAGCTCCAATTCCCATCTCAAGGCAGTTTGAGATGAACCAGTTATACAGAAACCTTTTGCAAATTCAGCTCAGATCAATCTGGGTTATTCAGTAGAATCAAATCCTGCAGTCAGAAACGCAGAAAATTAAATTCCAGTTACTTTTAGGGCCACAATGAATGAATGATTGATTATTCTATTGACTTTTTCTAATGATTAATCAATTAATGGGGTAAAATAATTGGCACACTCTGCAACTGTAATCAAAGTTAATTGCAGCAAAATATCCTGTCACTCGGTGTCCAAGAAAGCAGCTCTAAGCTAAGAATGTCTTCTCGATGGCTATTGGTCGATTATTGAATCTGTCTAGGAGAAAAGCTCTTTAAAACTAAAGTGAATCAAGACTATCTGGGGGGAAAAAAAAAAAAAAAAAAGAAGCACATAAAGTTAATTATTGCAAATTCAAGCACTTAAACACAGCATCGCTTTGCTAGGTGTACCTTCTTTTCATCTCTGAAAAGAAGGTACGCCTGGCCCAGAATAGCCAAACCGTTTTAATGTTTGACCTGTCAACAAGGTTTATACACCTCATTTATCTGATCAGAATCCCACTGTTGTGAACAAAACAAACAAAAAGTCCACTTATAATCTTCAACTCCCTTCGGAGCAAGAGAAGTGAGAAAATATCAAAATCAAATGTAATGTGAAATATGAGTGGTCCTTGACTGCTGCTCCCACCGTGCATCTTGGGGACCCACCACGAGAAGGGCGCCCACACTTTCTGGGCGGCCGTCAACCGGCTGCCTCTCTCCAGCAACGCCGTGCTCTGCTGGAAGTTCTGCCACGTCTTCCACAAGCTGCTGCGGGACGGACACCCCAACGTAAGAGCAGAGGACACGCGAACATCGGGGAAGAACGTCCGTGGTTTCTGCATGTGTTGGAAATCTGTTTGTGCTTCCACCTGCAGGTGATAAAGGACTCCATGAGGAACAAGGCAGATCTGGCGGATATGAGCAGGATGTGGGTAAGAAACTACGCCGAGGTGATTATGTCATGCAAAGATCTACGGCAAGCCGTCACACGTTGGGAGAATTTGGCCTCAAGCCCTTCGGGATTTAATCGTCTGCTGAATTTCTGTTTGATCTTTAAAACACAGGTGGTTACATCCATGAAGTACAGGAGACTAATCGTTCACTCAAGTAGCTGAAATCTCCCTTTATCGAGTCTTTAATTCAGCTTTTAACTTGTCATTCTGTTAAGAATTTAATCTGCAGTTACCTGGAGCATAGGTAATAACACTGAAAATAATTAATGTTGTGATAATAAGCTACAGCACAGTTTTCTTTGTAAAATTTTAGTTGCATATTATTTTGGTGAACAGTTTTCAATCCCTTTAACCATGAAATAATGTATTTTTTCTGTTCTCTTAAGCAGAACAGCTAAAATGCTGAGTATCACTTCATTTCATCTAGACTTGGCTGTTATCTGTACATTTTGTAAAAGAGAGAAAACGGCAAAAAATGAATTTACCTAAAAATGCTTCAGACACCATCTAAAATTATATATTTAGATTCCAGCTGCTCAAAGTGGGAACTGAAACTTTTTTCTTTCAGTACAAAAACAATGGCCAAATTTGCATATTTCTATTAATAAAAGGTTAGTTTGCCTCGGTAGGTTTTTGTTCCTGTGGTTTAAAACATTTGATTTTAAACTAGATGGGTTTTCCCATCTGACAAACTAAGAAACATAGATTGAAATTATTTCAACAGGATGAAATAACATAAATAGTAATTTATTGGATGGTGCTACAGATTATAGATGTAATGCTTCCACTCCTTTGAACATGTTTGCTTTTGTTTTAAATGTATTTTATGTGTATATAGATTTGTTTCATTCAATGAAGTCAAACTAACACACACACACACACACACATTCATTCAAGCCTTTCTCCAGACGTTTTAAGTTATAGCCTTCAATGTATTCTTTCAGGTCTTTATATGATGGACTAACACACATTGCTGCATAATTATCAGCTGAAAGGGAATATTACAATAAGTTCTTCAAAACTATCAATCCAGTTCTGACCTAACTATCCAGTGCAAACAGCCGTTTCTTAGTCATATAATTATTAACTGCAGTCCATTTGATGTAATTCATCATTAAGCTGTTCTGTGAAAACCTCTACGGGTTTTATTGGGAGAACATTAGTGAACAAACGGCATCAGGACACCAAGGAGAGAACGTTTTGACTGCAGTTCAATCTGTTATCTGAAAAGAAAAAGCTAAGCTACCCAGTCGAAGTTCAGACCTGAATCCAAATGAAAATCTGCAAGATTTGACGACGCTCTTTATTCCTTCTAACTGAGCTTGAGCATTTTTCCCCCAAAAAAGAACTGGCAGAAAATTGCAAGAATTCTCTTGATGCGCAAACAGACATGGACCAAAAATACTTGGAGCTGTTATTGCAAGAAGGCACACAGTTGGAGTCTGACTTTAATGTTTAACCAGTCAGTTTCGCACAGTTTCATAGTCGACATTCCCAGCAAAGTTTTCGATTGAAAGTCAGTCATGTTGACGAGAGCAGATCACTGTTAAATGTTGGTCTGCAGCCATCAGCAGTGAGAGACGGTTGTGGACAAGAACTGTGTGATTATGATCGTCGGCGCGCCCAAGTATTGTGGTTAATGCGCTGACATTTACAGACGCTCCGGGAGAGAGCTTCTTCAGCAGTCGAGCCTTCAGAGCTCGTTAAACATTATTGGAGGAGCGCACTTCATGTAGATGGCATTCTTTAATTTTAATAGCGTTTGCATTGTCCATTTAAGTCGTTCGCCACAACATCTCGGGTTAGTAGTTTATTGGGTTAGCTTGTTTGAAGTGAAATCTTATTTCTATGAGAGGCCCCATGGGCCAAAACTTACAAACTCTCTTGCATTCACTGTCAAACTCTCTTGCATTCACTGTCAAACTCTCTTGCATTCACTGTCAAACTCTTACAGAGTTTGATTTGATTGCAATGGAAGTTAACTTAAAATTTCAGTTTCTGATTGGACCCCAGGCAGGCTTTTCAAAATAAAAGCACACCTCCAGTTTATGTTTGATTCATGTTTCTCTCCTCCGGCTTTAAAAATGTAAAACTTTGTGTTAATTGATTTGCTAAAGGAAATCATGTATCTGAAAATAAATTAAAACATATGTGGGAAAAAATTCTGTAAACCACATATGTGCTACCTCAATCAAAATTGCTGACATTTGATATGCAAAAAAATCTTTCAGATTACATAAACAATACCTTACCAGGTACTTCTCTCACTTCAGGATGACACAGGGACACCTATAAGACCAATTTTAACTGAGGTTGCACATGTGTGCTTTACAGGATTTTTTTTGCCCACACAATATATTTTTTTTCAGATACATAATGTCGTTTTGCAAATTAACACAAAGCTTTAGCCTGTTATGGCCGCCGGAGAGAAACTTGACATGTGAATCAAATATAAACCGGAGATGCGCTTTTATTTTGGAGAGAGAGCACCATAACTTGTGCTGTCGGGCACATTAAAATCGAGTGCAGCTGGCTTTACTGCCATTTCCGAAGAGACGGCTAGCTTTATCCCACTGATAGATGGGGTTTCCGATGCTGGCTGTCGGCTTCTAAACACTTCTGATAATGCTGACATTACTGTTGGAGCGCTAACGATGTCATTTAAAATATTAGTTGCCTCTGTGAGTCGCTGCTGCTCAGCTAGTTTTCTGTCCGTGAAAACCCGCCTACTCCTGCCTGGGGTCCAATCAGAAACCGAAATTTTAAGTTAACTTCCGTTGCAATGTGAATGTAAGAGAGATTGATAGTATGTGTAAGTTTGCTAGTGAATGTGAGAGAGTTTGATAGTATGTGTAAGAGTTTGTAAGTTTTGGCCCATGGGGCCGCTCATATATTTCGCCACATTTGTGGCGCAAGCCTGAGCAGCAGCAGCAGCGAGCTGGGCGGAGGCCTTCGCGCTCTGTACCGACTCAGTTTCTGCTGATGTCACCAGGCAGCAGGAGGATACAGGAAGTGGGGTTGCTGTGACCAGGGCTGCGGCGTCATGTTTCCGGTCGTTTCGCTCACACACTCCCAGGCAAATAGTTGAGGATGCTGAACTGTTTCCTGCTAGGCAGACCCGTTGCAGCAGGAGTTGCGTCCACATTGTTTATACAGCTGGTGTGTGTGTGTGTGTATATATATATATATATATATTATATATTTCTTTGTCATCTCTTCCCCTCAGGGTCATCTGAGTGAAGGTTATGGGAAGCTGTGCAGCATCTACCTCAAACTGCTCATCACCAAAATGGAGTTTCACATTAAAGTGAGTCGGCCGGCCAATAAAACCGAGCGTCAGCCTCCCACATCGCCCCTTCTCCTCTTCCCTTGTAATCTTTGCCCCAGACCCTCCTCCTGTTGGGGGGGAAATTCCAGTTTACTCCTTATTATCCTTTGAAGAATCGGTAATGAAGCACTTTTATGAGACAGCTGAGCCGAGGCGTGGAGGTGACATGAGATACTGCTGCTGATGCTTTGCTCTCATGAAGCTGGATTCTTAGCCCTAACCGAAGGCAGTAAAGCTCCTTCATTCTCATTTCTGTTGGCAGATTGTTATAAATTTTGTCTCACACCTTCACAGCATCATGGGCGTAGATCTGTGGGCATTGCAGTGGGTTGGACACATTGTCCAGCGTCATCTTTGTGGACTGACGCGTAACCTGACGCACCTATTGCTGTGACTAAATAATTAACAAAGTGCCAATAAGCATTCTGATGAATTAATCATTATGCATCAACTGTAGAAATGATGCAAATAGGAATATGAAACATTTCAGATATCTGAGGTCTGAGCNTCTTCCCCTCAGGGTCATCTGAGTGAAGGTTATGGGAAGCTGTGCAGCATCTACCTCAAACTGCTCATCACCAAAATGGAGTTTCACATTAAAGTGAGTCGGCCGGCCAATAAAACCGAGCGTCAGCCTCCCCCATCGCCCCCTCTCCTCTTCCCTTGTAATCTTTGCCCCAGACCCTCCTCCTGTTGGGGGGGAAATTCCAGTTTACTCCTTATTATCCTTTGAAGAATCGGTAATGAAGCACTTTTATGAGACAGCTGAGCCGAGGCGTGGAGGTGACATGAGATACTGCTGCTGCTGCTTTGCTCTCATGAAGCCGGATTCTTAGCCCTAACCGAAGGCAGTAAAGCTCCTTCATTCTCATTTCTGTTGGCAGATTGTTATAAATTTTGTCTCACACCTTCACAGCATCATGGGCGTAGATCTGTGGGCATTGCTGTGGGTTGGATACATTGTCCAGCGTCATCTTTGTGGACTGACGCGTAACCTGACACACCTATTGCTTTGACCAAATAATTAACAAAGTGCCAATAAGCATTCTGATGAATTAATCATTATGCATCAACTGTAGAAATGATGCAAATAGGAATATGAAACATTTCAGATATCTGAGGTCTGAGCCGTCCGTTCAGCCTTCCTGTTACCTGCTGGAAGTCTTGCTCTCTTGCAGCCAGAATGAACTGCAGAAAGGTCTCGACGTGTCCTAGAAAACGGCTTTTTTTAAAGTGTTTCCTCACATCTCTGTGCTTCCTTTCACTATTAAACACCTCAACAATAATGTGAATTCACAGATTTGAAAAAGATGTTTTTAATTTTCCGCCAAAGTCGAGTTTTGTTCACTTCCAGTAAATGGTAGATTTCTCGGTGCGTCTCTGCTTTTTATAATTTCTACATTAATTAGTGGCGACTGTGGTAGTTAATGTTTTTTTGTTTGTTTTGTTTTTTAATTTGATGTTTTTAAACATGAAGTCAGGATTTACCTTATTGTATCATAAGCCTGGCGGGTCACCAGGCTTTACTTGTGCCCCCACCATGCTTAGCATTGTTTTTATTTTTTTAATGATCGACTTTATAGTTGGGGTTTAGGTATTAATCTTCCAGTCTTCCAAAAAAATGCATATCAAATGATATTTTCAAATTTCCTGTCAACTTTAAACACTTTAACTCAAAAACGCGCTGAGTGGCTGGATGACCGCCATAGCGCCCTGAGCACCGGGCTTAGCAAGTTTTCTGGGGAACCCAGGAAGATGTTCAATTATTGTATTGTATTTTAATCAAGCGTTTTCCCCAAGTTGAGAACAGAAGTCGTGCAAAAGCAGCGCAGAGGTGTGCAGCACTTATGTTTACCACATAGGAAGTCACCATTTAATCTTTTAATGAAGCTCCTGGTGGCCAAAGTTACCAGACTCTGTCAGTAAATTGTATCGAGTGGCTGTCTGGACTTTGCGGTTTGAGTTCAAAGCTCGGTTTTTGTCCCGTTCCGTTTCAGAACCCTCGTTTCCCCGGCAACCTGCAGATGTCGAACAGGCAGCTTGACGAGGCGGGAGAGAACGACGTCAACAACTTGTGAGTGTGGCGTGCCGCCGCCGCCGCTCCGGTTGCCTCAGCTTACTGGTGGATTTAACTGGTTGAGCTCCAGGATGGTTGTGTTTTAACTGTGCCTCCACACGGGTGTGACGAGCAAAGCTTCATTCGAAACCTGACAGTAAATGATTAATAAATCAGCTAACCACGATGATCGGTGGTTAATAAATAAACAAAAGTAGTTCTGATGATAACCAGAAATCTGGAACGTAACGTGTATTATATTCCAGGTGGGATAAATTATGAACTTTCTCAATCTGCAGCTTCCAGCTCACAGTGGAGATGTTCGACTACCTGGAGTGTGAGCTCAACCTCTTCCTTGGAGGTGAGTTTTTCTGCTCCATAGGACCAGCTATCTCTGTTAAGTACACACACACAGATGCCGTCTGACAGACGGGAAGTACAGTCTACCTGATGTATGCGATATACACAGTGACGAACAGAAGCAGACGGATGTGGAGCGCTGAAATCCCCTCAGATCTGTTCTGCGGCCCTTTTGTTGCCTTGTTGAGTCACCTGAGGTTCATGTCTGCCGAAGGAGTGGGTTAAAAATAGACTGAGGGAGGTGACCGGGCGAGCAAATTCAACCTCCAGTCATAAAAGATAAGGAGGAAATTACATTCAGGCTGCTTATTACTCGCAGCCGCCTCCAGAGCCGCCGCCTCCACCTTTCCAAGCAAACTAGATTAGCTGCAAAACGCTTCGCTGGTCCGCCTCGTTTAGGGGTTCCATGTCTTTCGACATCGGATACGAGGAATCGTCAAATCCAGGCCTCAAGGACTGATGTTCTGCTACTTTTAGATGCGTCTCTGCTTTAACACGCCTGAGTCAAATAATGAGGTTATTAGCAGGATTCTGGAGAACCTGACTGCATATTGAGGAGGCGATTCAGCCATTTTATTCAGATGTGTTGGACATCAAAAGCTGTTCAAGGTCCAGGTTTGAGGACCCCTGAGATAAACCATCAACTTTATTAATACCACCGACTGGTTTCCTACGCGGTCTGGAAAATGTCATGATTTTCATTTCCAGACGTGAATGAATATGAAAGGGAGGAAATGACCACATTTCCTGATTTTTTTGTTCACAACGCCGTTGTCCACAGGTCGTCTATCATTCTGTCCATCATCAGTGTTTCCATTTATTTGTCCATCCGTCTTCTGTATTTTGCAGCTCCACCTCTAGCACCACTGTAAACACGTCTCTCACAAATCCATTTTTAAAAAGGCCTGGGATCCCTGGAAGCCGGAGTTCTAACATGAAAGCTGTGCCAATAATAACTCCACTCATTCATTGTTAATGCATTTCAGACCAGAACTGTGCGGTTCATGTTTGTCCATCCTCTGCTGTTGCGTGTTTTTTAAGTGTAACGTCATGTGAAAAGTGTGTTTTGCGAGGCAGGCGGTCAGGAAACCACGCCTGCGTCGCTCTGAGGCTCTCATGGCCCGACTCTGTAACGATGGAGGCAGAGACTGAGTCAGACAATCCTGACTCTGTTCAGGTTGTCGCTCCCTCGCCGCTCCGTTTAAAACTCCTTTCCTGTTTTCCATCTTTGAAACGACTCTGAGCCATGGCCGCGGTTTCCAGACACTCCAGTGCAGCTGAAGCGACGTTTGTTTGTTTTTTGTTTTTTTTCGGAGTGCGCTTTGTTGATTGCTGTCGCGGCTCCTTCCTCTCCTCCGCAGTGTTCAACTCCCTGGACATGTCTCGGTCCGTGTCGGTGACGGCGGCCGGTCAGTGCCGCTTGGCTCCCCTCATCCAGGTCATCCTGGACTGCAGCCATCTGTACGACTACACCGTCAAGCTGCTGTTCAAGCTGCACTCCTGTGAGTCACACAAACCGCCACCAAAACCCATCTGAATATTGGTTCCATTTTCTTTGACCTTTCTTGGTCTGGAAAGTGTGTTCCGTCTTAAAAAAAAAAAAAACTTTGATCAACTGAGTTGTTGGATTATTTGGTTCCTTCATGAATACAGGGGCAGTAAAAGAAAAGGTGGCACTTTATTTGAAGGGGTGTGCATGAGACGGGCATGACGCCGTCATAAACATGACATGACACCTGTTATGAACATAAAGGAGTCTATGAATTGCTGACCGTCATGAAG
Source organism: Poecilia formosa (assembly GCF_000485575.1). NCBI lineage: Eukaryota > Metazoa > Chordata > Actinopteri > Cyprinodontiformes > Poeciliidae > Poecilia > Poecilia formosa. Next base: position 1,342,954 of record NW_006800094.1, on the reverse strand, counting down.
TGTCATTTGGTAAATGGCATTTTTTCTGCAAAGTTGCACTAAAAGTTGCATTAAAACTCCATTAAGTGTCAACTTTGCCTTAAAGAGGTCTACTTACTGATTACTAACTTGCAGCTGAAACTATCAGACAGTAAAATATATTTTTTTATTTTTTACTTGATTATTTTAGCAGAGTTGCAAATAAAATGGTTTCTGGTTGCCTGATCGTATGACTCTCTGTTTTTACTGTCAACAAACAAACAAACCTCAAGGCAGGTTTTGTGGTCTTCAAACTTGTGGCTGTTTGGATCTGTGATTAAAACAAACACATTTGATCTGTTTGGAGAAGACGGGCTTATAATTACAGACTATTTAAATGCAATTCTTGTTAATTGTACTCAAATATGGCAGAAAAACTGCACTATTTTATGTAAATTCCTGTTTGAAAGACTTTCTTTATATATGAACACAAAACAAATGTGGATTCAAGGTTTCTTTAATAAAAAGACGCATTTCTGATCTACTGAGACAGATTTAGGCTTTTTAAAGATATTTATGTGCCACCAAGTGTCCAGAGCTTCTCACAGATGTTTTTCAAGTTGTGTTTGAAATAACTTGATTGAGCCTTCGCTCTCAAACGAATTCTTGAAATCCGAGAGACTTGAAAGGCCGATGCGTTTCTCTGACGAGCGTCGCTTTTGAAATCTCTCCAAATTCACCCTGACGCACCGAAACATGCAGCCGAGTATCAAGCTGAATCTTTTCTATTCCAGCTTTAAAGCGTCTTGTTGTTCTCGGCTGCCGTCAAACACGTTTTACGTATTCAGTCGATTTTTTTTATGGAGAAGCTGTATATTTTCCTACGCCGAGCACAGAGCCGTTTGTGTTTTGTGTTTGCAGGTCTTCCAGCCGACACTCTCCAGGGCCACAGAGATCGCTTCCAGGAGCAGTTTAAGAAGTACGACGTTCCCCCTGAGCCGCACAGAAGCCGTTCCTCAAAGTATCACCCTGTGTTCACGCATCCTCTCCCGTTTCAGGCTGAAGAGTCTCTTCTATCGCTCCAGTAACCTGCAGTACTTCAAGAGGCTGATTCAGATCCCACAGTTGCCTGAGGTTTGCATGACTCCGACCACCTTTCATGCCTAATACTCCCACGGATGTGGTTGCTGATTCACTTTGTGTTGCTCAACTAATTGAGCAACAGGCAGCATGTCTATCATCATGTGTGTAAATGTTGTCATCAGGCCTGTCGGGACAGGCGGAGCATCAAAAACTGAGCCATACGTTTAGTTTCCTCTGTTTTAAATGTCGAATACTTTTCTGCAAGCGGCTTTTTTTTTTTTTTAATGCAACACGCTGATCGGGTCTGCGATTCTTGCAGAACCCGCCAAACTTCCTGCGTGCATCCGCGCTGTCGGAGCACATCAGCCCCGTGGTCGTGATCCCCGCCGAGTCGTCTTCTCCCGAGTCGGAACACGTGGTGGAAACGGAGGACCTGGTGGACACGGACGTCCCGTCCCTGCCGGTAAAATCCTCTGCATTTAATTCGTGGTTCCTGGCCTTTTAATAAATCTCCTGGAACTTTGACCAGCCCTTACATTCAAAGGGCTTGAATATAAGGGCCCTTTGAATAAAAACAATTTATTAGGTTTTGGAGTCGTGGTATTGGTGTCGTTTTATCGTTTTGAAATGATACTCGGATCCTTCCAGTTCACCTCGTTTCCACGGTTACGCATTTTACAACTGTCTGAAAGGAGTAAGAGCAAAAGCTCTTCCAAAAGCTCTGCCTTGTTGCATTTACTCCACACAAGAAGAAATGATTACCATTTCCATAAACGGTAAAGTTGTTTCTAAAATTAACACCAGGTCTGTTTGGCCTTCCCAGGCTCCCTCCGAGGTCAAGTTTGATGACCTGTTTGGCACGTCTGCTGCCATCGATCCGTTCAACTTCAACAGCCAGAACGGCATGCGCAAAGACAAGTGAGTTTCAGAAATGCACTGTGTGAACTTTGTTGTGAGCATCACCGGGTTTTCTAATTGCGACGTCTTGATCGGTGCTTGTCACGGGTTTGGTCGGATTAATATGCTGTTTCAATTTGTGGGATTTTGGTATAGTTTTTTATTTTTATTTTTTTTAATTCAGTTCCCGGGAAAAGAATAAGAATGTGATTATTGTCATGCATTTGTGTTCAGTCCCTCCGAGTTGATATAATCTGAAATGTTTATTTTTCTATGCAGATTAAGACAAGTCAGTCCAGACGGAGAGCGTCTGTTAACGTTCATTTTCTCATTTTGCTGCATCTCCTCTGCTTTGACTGGACCGTTCTAACACAGGACTTGATCTTAATGGTCAAAATCTAAAGCTTTGATCGAAGTGGAGCTTGTCTCTTCGTTATTTTGGCTCCTTCCGTCTTATCAACTCTGACCAGCTTCCCTGTCACTTCTAAAGAGCAACAATCCCAGAGCATCACGCTGCCACCACCGTGTTTCACTGTAGAGACTCTGTTTTTAGGACAGTGTTGAGTTCTCAACTCACTGGAAAACCATCTTCAAAATATTCACTTTGTCCCCAAAATGGCTTCAGTGGAACAACTTGTGTGTTTTTTTTTTTTCTTTTGTTTGTTTTTTTGTTTTTTGGCTTTTTTTTTAAGCTATGGTTGTTTCTCTTGCCTGGCTTTTCGGTTTAGGCGGTCGGGTTTGGATTGAATGTTCCTCTGTGAGATGTTCACAGTTTTCATTTTATAGCATAACCCTGCTTCAAGATTCTCCTCTCCTCTTTCTTCCTGACCAGTCTGCTGTCTTCCTTGTTCTTCACGCTGCTGTTTGTTCTTGAGCAAATAACTGAGAACATCTGGGATTTATGTTGATATTCGACTCGTCACAGACGGACTATGTTTACTGACTTCTGAAAGGGAGCTGGTTGCGCAGGATTTTCTTCAGATGTCAGTAGTAGAGTGCATTCTACATGCTCACCACACTTGTCTGGTTTTTATTTGTAAAAATTATTGACCATGTTATGTTGGTCTGTAGCATAAAATCCCAATAAAATGTGTTTGATTTTGTGGTTAAGTGATAAATATATAAAAACTTTATTACAGTTAGACAAGGCGATCCACATGAGCCAAATTATGTTTCTGTTGAGAGGTTTGACAGTTTGTTTGCATCAACTGTGAATATTGTGATTCCAGTTTGTTCCTCTGCTTGTGTTCCTCAGAGACCGTCTGATTGAGCAGCTGACCAGGGAGATCCAGGCCCTCAAGGAGGAGCTGGAGTCTTTCCGACTGGAGGTAAGGATCAGAGGAACGCCCGACTCGCCTCGCTTCTGTTCTCCGTCTCGTTTTCGACCCGGCCCGCTGTCCCGTCTGTCACCAGAGCGGCCGGCTGTGTCAGGCTCTGAGGGGCCGCGTCAACGAGCTGGAGGCGGAGCTCGCCGAGCAGAGCCACCTGAGGCTGCAGGCCGCCGGCGAGAGCGAGTTCCTGAAGGCGGAGCTGGACGACCTGCGGCGGGCCCGGGAGGACACGGAGAAGGAGCAGCGGAGCCTGACGGAAATCGAGAGTGAGGCGGCTTTTATTTCTGCACGACGGCTCAGGCGCTCTTCGCGTTTTCCCACGCCCGACAGTCCGGTAGACTCGGTTTGATCGGGAACCAAAGCTGCAACATTTGCTACATTTTGATTCAGTTTATCACGTTAAACGATATTCGCGTCTTCACCTGTGGAGATGCTGCACCAAGAACCACTTGAGGAAACGACATGAAAACCTCTGAAGAAGACGTAATGGCAACTTCCTTCTTCACGAAATGTAAACAAGAATGGATTGATGTCAGATTTTGTAGCTGCAGGATTTCTTTTATTTCCTTGGTAAAATTCCACAAACCATTTTTCCTACTTGCACTAGACTTGCATGTTTATTTTTATTGAATTTACCCAGAACTCCCTACTCTACAATCCACTTCCTATGCATTCGAAACTGCGCCAGAGTTCACTTTAATGAGAGACCGAGGCTTTTAGGCAGATTAGACTTTGCTTTTTTTGATCCGCATCAGAGTTTGTTTGTGCGTTCACATCTCCCCAAACAAACAAACGTTTCTATGCAAACGAAATAAGAAGTAAAATGGACTAAAACAGGGCTGGTGTGAATGCACCCTAACCGCGGACCTTCATGTAGTCTGACTGATCCTGAACTACGTTGCAAAGAAAAATGGACAAAATTGCCTTTTTTTTTTCTTTTTGTCAGAATTTAATATATGAGAGACGTAAATTAAATAAAACGAGCTAAAACAATATATGTGATGATAATGCAGCCTGCTAATGTTTTTCTAAGCTTTCTGTGCCCGTTTCCGCCTCTTCCCAGGAAAAGCTCAGGCCAACGAGCAGCGCTACACCAAGCTGAAGGAGAAATACACAGAACTGGTTCAGAGTCATGCAGAACTGCTGAGGAAGGTGAGGAGGACGCCGTCTCCAGATCCCTCTGTGGAGTCACTACAGCTCACAACGCTTCGTGCCGTTTTGTGCAGAACGCAGAGGTCACCCGGCAGATGACGGTGGCCCGGGCAGCCCAGGACGAGGTGGAGGCGGTCCGGAGGGAGATGCAGGAGAAGGTGAAGAGCGCGCATGAGGCTGCGGACAGACAGGTGAGGACCACAGAAAATGTTTTTGTGGCTCCCCCCTTTTTTCATCATCCAGCTGCAAAGTGACCCGAGCGACAAAGTTCAAAATCTGAAGCGTCGTGACTCCTTGTGTCGTTCAGGAGAGGGAACAAGTGAAGCAACTTCAGGAGCTGCAGAGAGAACTGGTTTCCACCCAGACAGAACTGGACTACCTGAAGACCACCATGGCCTCGTCCCAGCAGGTCAGTCTCAGCAGCTGCCAGGAACAAAGATCTTGATGATTTACTAATGATTCTGATCGATCTGAAAATCTGAACCTTTGATCCGATTTCCACCATCAGAGTTTGACATCTCCAGCTTCAGAATGATTTTATGTATTTTTTTATCTTATGTATGGGGCTCACATACGACGCATACATTTGATCACCTCAAGTAAAAACTGCACAATTTCACGTCATTATAGTTGAACTGGGTGACGCTGTCTAATCGCTCCTACATATAGTTGGCATGTGTTTTTCCAAGTGATAATTTGTGTTACAGAAGGAATCTGATCATTTTCAGGCCTGGAGGAGATCTAGAAAAAAGCCGAGGCTTAAACATCTATAAAAACAAAACATTAAAAAAAATGTTTAAAAAGAGAAATTTTATTTTAAAAAGAGTTTTTACAAGCAGGATAAAGGTATCCAATGTATAATCTGTTTAAACATTTACATTTAGTTTCACATAATCAAGTCAAGATTTTGATTTAAGGACGAAATATTCTGAAATGGATCTGGTCAGAATAAACCAAACAAAAAGAAAAAAAAAATGAAGTAGCCCATTGTCAGATACGTTGAACATTGCACTTCAAGTATTGAACATACTGACAATTAAACTAAACTTGAAATTAGACCTGGAAATGTTTGGCAGCCAGGGCTCTGCGCCGGATGTCTTACAGGTTTGACATCTGCTTCTACTAAGCTTCTTGCATCTCGAGGATCGAATTCGCCGAGGTGATGAGGCGTGTCGGAGCAGGACAGCTGGCTAATTATTCAGGATGTTTTCCTGCCTCGTGCCTCTCGCGCTTCACTGGCTCTAGTTTTACCTTAACAAGAGCGGCGACAGGTGGAGCCTTTTTAGCTTCTACATCATTCCTGTCCATGCGGCTGGAAATGTTTCTAAACAGGATGAATTTAGGTAGTTTGTAAGCTTTTGTTTTGTTTTTGTTTTTTTGTTTTGTTTTTTTTAGCTGGTCTCGATTCTCCACCATCCATCTGGAGAAAACTCTGGTTGTTCTGCCACTTTCTCTGGGATCTCATTTAAAAAAAACCTTGTAGTGAAGCTGCTATTTTTAAAACCGTAGGCATTCCTTGATACCAGTAACAAGTCCATTCCTAATAAGGACTGGCAGGAAGACTAAATCCTGACTAATGGTGATAACAATGACTATAAATGGGAGAACTGGACTTTGTTTGAAGGAAAGACGTCATTAACCCTGACAGAAATCAACACCTCTATCATTTCACAGGTTTAAATTCAGCCTTAGCGACTTTGACTCTTTTGAAGAACCAACCTTTATTTTTGTTGTAGCTCTAAAAGGAAGTGAATGTTTGTAGCAGCCTGGCAGTAAAATGTTCAGACCGTTGCTGATATTTGGCCACTTATTTGCTATAATGAGACATTTAGTTTCCAGAGCTGACATGCAGCTAAAAATAAAGATTTGGAGGGTGTGTGTGACTGAATTAGTGTATCAAATGAGCCGTTTACTGGTTTTTGCTCCCAGTTCTTTCCAAATAATTTTCCAAATATTCACCTGACTTTTTTTTTTTTTTTTTCTTCCCCCAGCCTTCCATTTGTGATGTCTCCATTTTGTATTCTGGTCTTATCAGCACTGCCAGTCTTCCTGTCTCCATCTAATCCCTGTAGTCTGTTTTTAACACAGCTGTCGTCTCTCCACTCGTCTCCAGCTCCTTTTCGCGTTTCTCTTCTCTTATAAAAGTGCTTTTCTTAACGTTGTCGTTTCTTGTTCCTTCCTCTTTTTCTACCGGACCCACTGTGACAACTCAGAGCGTAAGTTTTCTGTTCTTCTTTTTTTTTTTTTTTTTTTTCCTTTCCCTTAAATTACATTTACATTTATTTTAAAGTCTAAGGCTCTGGTATAAAAGATCAGCTACACTGTCATCACTGGTTTCACAACCTCAGCTTCCCACTTTGTCTTTGACCTCAACCCAAACCTCTCTGGAGTTTCCATGGCTCTCCACAACCTCAAATCAAGGCAGTGTCACTCAAACTAGTGGCTAAAGACAACAGGCTGTCGGTGCGTCCTTAAGAAGTCTTAACATGTCTTAAATTCATTAAAGAGGCAAGATGGCCTCAAATATGTTAATCACAGATCTTAAATTTTGTCGTAGCTGCTCTGTTTAACCTCTGTTTTTGTTTTTTTTTCCTCTCTCTCCTGGGACTTTTCTGTCAGACATAAGTTTGAGGCGTGTGTATAAATCTTTGTTGTTTTCTGCGACTCGCAATTCACTGCTAACATATTTTTGCTAGCTAGCTTTTGAGTCGCCAGCTGTCCGGATGAAGTTTGCATGTTTCTGTGGAGATATGGGTCTTAAATTCCATTCGTAGTGGTCTTAAAAAGGTCTTAAATTTGAGTTTGTGAGACGGGCAAAAACCCTGGATAAACTGTGTTTTCAAAGTGATGTCGGACCACATGCTGGTGTTCTCCGTCGGCTACATATCATCTGTCCTCCCGCGTGAAAATCACCAATCTGTCGCCTTCTTTCCCTTCCTGGACGCAGTCGAGCGAAGTGCTGGGCACGCAGCTGGTCGCCCTGGAGTCCGAGAAAGCGGAGCTGGTGCAGACTCTGTCAAAGGTGGAGGCGGAGCTCGCGGTCCAGGGGGAGGAGCTCCAGCGAGTTCAGAGCTCTCTGGCGACCGAGCGGGAAAGCGGAGTGAAGACGGCCGAGGCCCTGCAGAATCAGCTCAACGAGAAGGTCAGGGGTTGCTCTGGTGAACCGGCAGCGTCGTGTCACGTCGCTAATGGGGCCCAGTCAAATATTTACCTCTGACCACAGGAGAGCAGGGAGCAGGCGCTGGAGAGTCAGCTGGTGGCGGCTCGCTGGTCCAGCCTGCAGGGAGCCGTGGAGGAGGCGGAGCGGATCATCCAGGACTCTTTAGCTCAGATAGACGACCCGGCACACATCAGCTGCACCAGCTCTGCAGGTCAGGTTCATGCGGCGCTCGGCAGCCGGCTCAGTCACTCGTCGCGGACAGGCTCTCATTGTGTCCGTCCATCTCCGCAGACTACCTTGTGTCTAGATGCCAAGCCTCTTTGGACTCCGTGGAGCGGCTGCAGAGCGCCAGAGAGGCCTTCTTGGCCGACAACACAGGTGAGGAGCTGAAAGTGCCAACTGCTTTTTGTCGGGGGTTAATTTCAGCTTCTGAAAGCAGGTTTGGTTTTCCAGTGCCGTCCCAGTCTAATAATCTCTCATCCATCCTTGAGTACGTCTCCTTGTTTCTCCATCCATTCGTTTGTTCATTTATTCACCCATCAATTGATCCGTGCCTGCATTGAAAATGTATTTAATTCATCTATCCATTAATAAATTATTTCATTTATCCATTTGAAATTCATCTATCCATCCATGACATTTTCATTATGGAAAAAAAAAGAGCTTCACTCCATGTTGGATTGTAATTTTACAGAGCTACTTAAAGCTGCAGTATGTAACTTTTATAGAAAAAAAATGTTTTTAAATATTTAATAAAACCGTCACTATGTCCTGACTTTATGAGACAAATAATCTGTGAACATATTGATCTCCTCTTCCTCCTTTCTGTGATTCCACAGCCATCTGCAAAAATCCACCGCTCCCGGTCAAAAACAACCAATTGGATCCAAGAGGAAGGTCTTAGCGCTGTCAGTCATGTTCTTGTAAGCGCTGCTCAATGTGCTAAAGCCAGAAAAAAAAACTTGCCTTTCCAGGAAAACTCTATCTGTTGTCATTGGTAGACAAGCTAACTAACCTGAGTATTCATGACAGACTCTGTTGTGGTGCACCAGCTGTAAGTGTAGTAAAGAGCAAGGTTCAGGGTGTGAGCAGCGTGTACATGTGATGTGATTGACAACGCTAAGACCCTCCTCCTGACTCTGATTGGTTGTTTCTGACTAGTTTGGGTGTTTGTTTTCTGAAGGCAGAGGAGCTCGATATTTACAGATTTGTCTGTTGTGACAGTTTTAACAAATATGTTAAAAATAAAAAATAAAAAGTTCAAAAGTAACATGCTGTGGCCTTAAGGGGGCTTGGGTTAAAAAAAATGTTGCTTTCTCAAAGTTGGCTCATGCTAGCCAACCAAGCAACATCCACAAACTCAGAACGACTGTAGATGTACAAACAATTTTCTGAAAACACCAAAAAGTTCAAGAGTAAAAGAATGAAAATGTGCGTTAGTCGTGTTCCATTGCAGTTTTAAGCAATAATGGCAGTAGTATTACAATTGCATGCTTTTCTAATCCTAATGCTGCACAAATATGGACTTTGAAATAAATATTATTTATTGGTGTTTTTTTTGTCCCCCCCCCTCCCCCTCTGCATACATCGTGCAGCCGTGTTGGAGCTGGTGCGAGTGGTGACCCAGTGTGGCCACCTGGTGGGCGACACAATCGTTCAGGGCAGCGCCACCTCCCACATGGTTCCTGTGGAGCAAGCAGACGGTAGGTGTGTGTGTGTGTGTGTGTTGCAGTTGTGAGAGACGGATGGTATCTCCTGATGTGAATCTGTGGGTGAGGCAGATGTTTGCATGCCCTGACGCGTCTCTGAGGTTCTTTCTTCACATGAAGGCTGAGCAGAGTAACAGTTATGTTTATGTAATGTAATAGGCAGCACCGTCGCGACACCCGCGCGCATAACACACCGCACATGGGGCATCAGGTGGCCTGAGGGGCACCATTAAATCTGGCCTGTGAAAAATCGTTATTTAATCATAGTAACATGTTTAAATAAAAAGAAAACTGCTCAGCAATGCAAAAGTGGCTAATTTGCGGGTCTCCGCTGTGCTGCACCAAAGCGCAGAACCTCAGAGGTCACAAGACGTGATCATCTTTTTATTGCTTCTTAATTTGTTAATCAAAGGCATTCCTACAATGTTCACATTCGCAGTCAGAAATGGCTTTTGGACGCGTTTCAGGCAAGAAGCTCCTAACCTTGTAGCAGAGTAATGTTTTTTTTTTTTGTTCCCCCCCCCCTCTCTTCAGTCGGCAAGTCTAAACATGCCTGAACATAATAGATCTGTGGCTGGCAGCCATGACTTCACACCAAACACAAACGCAGAACTGAAACCGGACCGATATCTGAATCTTCTGAGAAAGTCAATGTAGAGTTTAATGATTGGTTGTTTTTAATTATTATTGTTTTGACCACAAACGAAACAGAGTTCCTGAAAACGGGCAGGTAGCTCGGTAAAACACTTTTTCCTCACCAACAGTTTTTGAAAGCAGATACTAATTCATAAGTTAAAATGTAGTTACGTTTGATGCAGTTCAGATTACATTACCTGCTCACCTCCATCTCACCTGGATTGATATGCAAGAAAAAAACAATCAAGTCTTATACAATTTTCAGTTAACAGTGAGGAGGATATATAAAGTTCTGTTCTGTTAATTTTATATGAAAACAAAGATTTATTTTGTAATTGAGGGTTTTATGAGGTTTTTCTGCTTCCTGCTCCTCGTCTCTTTCATGTAGATGAATTTTTACAAGACGATGCTTTTGCACGTTAGTGATGAAATGTGCTTTGAGTGAATAAACTTATTGACGTAACATGATTTCTTCAGCTTCTATCAGTACAACTCCTCCTCCATGTTTTTTTTTTTTTCTTTTTTACCAAAAATGTCTATCGTTTTGTGAAACTGCTTCCGTTTAGGGTTTACGTCAACTCCTCACTCGTCCCGTTCCATAAATCTGCCCCACTCACTCCTCCGTATTGTACAAACAGTTAAACTGTGTCTCTCCCTCAGCTGCCAAATATTTGTTGAACATTTGAAACATAAGAGCTGGTTTATATTTAATGCAAAATTTTTTATTTTTTACTATTTGAGAAGCCGATCAGCAGTCTGTCTGGCCGAATGATCAGTTCATCATTAACTGTGACACAATTAAGTGAACGGAGGATAAAAAGCTGAATGAAACCAGCATGGTGCCGTCTGCATTCATCATGTCAGGATTTCTGCTGCTTCTTTCGTTCCCGTCTCCGAAACATTAACCCGTCCGTCCTGCATGTTTCTGTTCTCTCTGCAGCGCTGTCGGAGAGCGTGAAGACGTGCGGGTCAGAAGCTCTGGCTCTGCTGGGCCAGATGAAGCAGCGGGACGCCCTGGCGGCAGCCGACGGCAGCAAGCTGAGGGCGTCTCTGGAGGCCATCCTGACCACGGCGGAGGTCCGAGTCGCTCCAATTATCGAGCGTCTGATCTGATCAGCCGTGCGTCGCTATACGTGTCTCGTTCTCGTCTCCAGAAGCTGCACCCGCGGGGTCTGGAGCTGCAGCAGGGGGAGCTGGGAGATCTGGTGGAGCAGGAAATGGCTGCCACTTCGGCCGCCGTGGAGTCCGCAGCCGCCAGGATAGAGGTGAATGGCTCCACCTCGTCAGCCACCCCCGATTCACTTCTGAACGGTACCGACTGGAAAATGTCTTTGTTTTTCCCCTCCCCTGTGCCTCTGTGTCCCGACAGGAAATGCTGAACAAGTCCCGAGCGGTCGATACAGGAATCAAGATGGAGGTCAACGAGAGGTAAGTCTCAGATCAGAGGAAGATCGCCGAGCCTGCTGGGAGTTGATTTCTCTTTCAATAAACTGTGGGGCCCTGAGACATGACTGGATTCATGCAGAGCTCATCGTGAGCTGGGAGTAAAAGTCAGTCATTAGGCCCTCTGGCCTGAAACCTTTTAATCACATTTTACCTCTGAGTAAATGGCTTCAGCACCCAAATTATTGCTCAGAGTGCAACATTGTATCAAAACGGCTAAAACTACCTGGGTTCATTTAGTTGTGTATTATTAGCTTAGATCCTGTAACTCGTCAAAACTATGATGGGAGAGTTAAAAAAACTACTGTAAAATATGAGACGATCGCAACTGATTGAGCTGAACAAGACCAGAAACACTTAAACTAGTTAAAGTAGTTTTAAAAACATTCTTCTAAGGTTGCAGCAAAAAAAACTACCTAAATTTTTTGTAAACTAAAAGTGTCAATATTAAAGAGATAATAAGAACTACAGCTACGCATCAGTTGTGTCTAGCAACACTGGGCGAACTGACACATTTTTTTTTTATTCTTCCTTCCTTCAAATCGAGTAATTCTGCTGCATCCCTCACTGGCGTTTTAATCTAGAGTGTTTCTCCAACGCCGTTCATGTTCTGTGCTCTGTCGCCCCCTGCAGGATCCTGGCTTCCTGCACAGAGCTGATGCAGGCGATCAAGGAGCTTATTTTGTCTTCGAAAGATCTGCAAAGGGACATTGTGGAGAGTGGCAGGGTGAGTTTTACGGGGCTCGGTTGTATGGAATTTTAATTTTGTTGTTTTCCAAGCATTTGTGCGATTAAGAAAAGTTTCCACACATAATTTTATATTAAAGTTTTGAAAAAAAAAATCCAAATTGAAATGCCTGAAAAGAGGTTACATTTATTTATAATTAGACATTTACATTTGTGAGATCATAACTTACGGTTTTGTCCAACTTGTTGTTTGTTCTGGGCTTTGAACCCACTTCCAGTAGAGCTCTCATTCAAAGTAAATAAACTGATAATTTCCTGAAACTTTTCTAGCATCATTCCTCTCCCCGATCACACACTCAATCAGTAGCTTGAAGCAATCCAACCCTAGATCAGGACAGCTGATCACAGATTGCAGTGTAAAGTTGATTGCAGTGTAATTTGTGCTGAATTATTTTGAACCGTTTTTAAATCTGTGAATCCGAATGGAAACTATAGGTTCTGAATTTAAAATTTTAAAGGAACCCTGGTTTAAATAGCCATCAGGATGTTAAATTATGTTTAAAATAAGACCAAATGGCAGCAGCAAATTTTAATGGACTCTAATTTTTTGCATTTGCTGCAATATATGTGAATTAATTTTAATTGAATTACGTTTAATTGTAGGCTGTTCCTTTGCCTGAGAGTAAATGAGGTGATGAATGTTTCACTGTGTAGCTGCTTTTGCTTTTCTGTCCACCAGGGGGCGGCCTCCATGAAGGAATTTTATGCGAAGAACTCCCGCTGGACGGAGGGCCTGATCTCTGCCTCCAAAGCGGTTGGATGGGGCGCCACGGTCATGGTGTAAGTATGAAAAGACTTCTGTCTGCTCAGTCGGCAGTGTGGGCCGCTGGCCTCGTTCTGAGACTCCTAAATATGCAGAAGCTCATTCAGTGTATAACGAAACTAACGTATTTAGATCATTTTACGAGTGTGTTTAATGTTTAACCTCGTGTATATCCCTCCGGTGTCACCAATGTGCTCTAAAAGCGTCCTCTAGTTCATTTTGAGCTAATTTAGTTGTTTGGTTCCAAGTGACGCTGCCGACATGGTGGTGCAGGGAAAAGGGAAGTTTGAGGAGCTGATGGTGTGCTCCCATGAAATCGCTGCTAGCACGGCACAGCTAGTGGCTGCTTCAAAGGTAAACAATCAAAACTCTCTTCCTTTTCGTCCTGCTTTCTGCACTTTTGTTTTCTTTTTTCATTTTTTCTTTTTTTGTTTTTTGCTTTTCACATTTGGATTCTTGTTGGTGGTTGTCAATATTGCCTCTCCTTTCCTGTAGGTGAAGGCAGATAAAGACAGCGCTAACCTGCACCGACTGCAGCAGGCGTCCCGCGGCGTCACCCAGGCAACCGCCACTGTTGTGGCCTCCACCAAGTCTGGGAAATCCCAGATTGAAGATACAGGTGAGAAGTCATCCTAATGACGCAGTTTCTCATCTGCTTGCTTTTTTATGAACTTATTCTTTTTTTTTTTCTTTTCTTTTTTCTTTTTTTTTTAAATGTCACAAATTGGAGAAAATGTTCAGTTTTAATTTGTTTAAATGTGCGTCTAGAAACGATGGACTTCTCCAGCATGACTCTGACCCAGATCAAGCGACAAGAGATGGACGCACAGGTAACCTTGAGTAAAACTGACACACTCAGGAAAAATCAAAACAGAAATTTGACACGATCTGATTGCTTTTATTTAACAGAAAAGTAAGCATTCCTGTTGTTGATGCAGTTTTCAGCAAAAACTGCATCAAAAAAAAGAAATAATCCACAAAAAACCTGATTGAGCTGAATAATTCAGTACATTAATTCAATAAAATCTTACAAAAACATCATACAATTATTCTTTACCCCTTAACAGATTTCTTTTCTGTTTTTTTTCCCACACTTAAATGTTTCAGCTCAAACAAATGTTAATATAATCCAAAAGTAACCTGAGTAAATGCAAGAGACAGTTTTCAGATTCTTATTTCTTTTATTAAGCAACAAAAACTTTCTGTAGCAATTTTTAAGTAGCAGAAAACTGATGAGGAGATTCACCTCAGGATGGCTCAAAAACAACACAAAAAACCCAACAGAATGAAAGTTTTAGAGTGGCCTAGTCAAAGTCTAGACGTGAGATCTTGCGCCATGACTTCAATGCTTGAAAACCCTCCAAAGTGGCTGAAATAAAAATCCCTTCTGAAGTTCTTGTCATTTCTACTTGCAATAAGAAAGAAATCTGTAAGGTTCTTAACACTTTTTTTGTTGTTCTAACTGCTAAAAACCCAAGCGCTGAATTGCTAAAGAAATCCTGTTTCTTTAGGTTCTGGTTCTGGAGCTGGAGACCCGTCTGCAGAAGGAACGGGAGCGTCTGGGCGAGCTGAGGAAGAAGCATTACGAGCTGGCAGGTGTAGCAGAGGGCTGGGGCGAGGAAGAGGAAGGTGATTAAAAAGAAAACGCAACACAAGGGGGGAACCACATTCCTGGGAAGATTCCTGGAAGTAATGTGGCTTAAATGTTTGAAATTCTTTCTCTTCCTCCTGCAGGCACGGGATGAAACCCCCCTCTTCTTCTTCCTCCTCCTCCTCCACCCGAAGACCTTCTCCTCTCCACCTCTTATTTATAGACGCGCTTCTCTGTTTTATTTTCTGCCTTCCCTCACATTTATCTGCTTGTTATATCCAAGCCAAATGAAAAGGTGCTTCTTCTTCTTCTTCTTCTTCTTCTTCTTCTTCTTTTTCCAATCCCCCTCGCTTCTTCGTACACCCCAGCCAGATTCACGGAGGTGCTCCGGCAGCAGGCGGGGGTCAGGATGGAGGAGCGCCGCCTCACTTCTCCTCTGCAACACCCTGTTTGTCTCCAGTCCCCCGTTTTAAATGACTGCGCAGCATCGAGGAGTCGCACAGGACACGAGCACAAGGGGCCCAAACTCTCGGAGAGCAGGGGTGGATCACAGTGTCTCCATGTAGCTTGGCTGCTGTGCTTGCTCTTCTGTCCACCGATGCGCGTGTGCTACGTCACGAGCTGAATCAGCTGAAGGAGCTTCCTCCACGCGGTTGCTCCCCAGTTTTCTTCCTCTTCTGTTCTCACTGTGACTTAAAGTCCGTTCGGCTTCCGGGCTTCCTGCCTTCCACGTCCTCGCCATTATAACGACCAGGACTGTTAAGCTGAACGACTCTCATCCCTCCACTTTATTTTTACTGTACCGGATAAAATATAATCGGCATAATGCCGACTATATACGGACAATCCACACCCTCATAATGAGGGTGTGGATTGTCCGTCGTCGGAGGTGGAGGTTGCTGCACAAAACACTAACAAGACGTTTTCTTTTTTTTTTTGCAATGTATTTATAAATCGGAATGATACAAAGTTTGATATTTCATTGACATTTAATTGCATCGGTTCAGATCTGGGATCCAATCACGTGAAGAGACGAAGCGCGTCTTCAGGAACTTTCTGATCATTTAGAGGAATCTGCACAAGAAGCATTTGTTTTCAAACATTTCATCACCTCCACAGTACAAAAACGTCGGTGCATTAACGGATTCCTTAAGACCATGTAGCTGTGGGCATAAACTCCAAGCCATTTGCTGTCGCAAAGAACTGTTTGCTTTTCTTTCTACACAAAGATCCGGTGCACCTGAACGCCACGCGCCTTTTGTTCCCATGCGTCTCTCTGCTCAGACTAATGAAGCGACTCTTTAAGTTGGACTCTCCAAGAAGAGCAGGCGCTTTATTTTGTGGTTTCTCTTTCGCGATTCTAGCCAACACCTTTTTACCTTCCTCCTGTGTGTTCACGCCGACGATGATTCTGTGTCTTAACGCTCAGCCTCACTAGATGCTGTTGGGCTTTTGTTTTTTTGTTTTTTTGTTCTTTTTAACAGACGCTGCTTGGTTTGAATTAGATAATTTTTCTTCCACGTAAAGAGAAAACAGCGAGGTAGTCGGAAGAAAAATAAGTTTCTATTGCCATCTGCTGCTCCAACCAGGTTAAAGCAAACATCATTTACTGTACTGTTACTTCCAGGTTGTTGTATTTAATCACAGTTTTAGCTGATTCACCTGGAGAATGATATACATAGTCCAGAAAAAAATGGATGGAAATCTCCTTACAGTGGTATCTCAAGTGTCTTGAAAGGTAAAAGTGCACACAACTTGAGTGATTTGGTTTTCACCCTTTATTCGTTGCTCACATGCTTTTTATTGATTAACTTTTTCCTTTTTTTTTTTCTTTGGTCCCTTTATCGTTTTGGGGTTTGTCTGTAGATCCACCAGCTCAGCCAGCCTTTTCAAACTGCCTCATACTGTAGTCGGAGACAGATACTCGCATAGCAACATTGAAATATGTCTTTGTATGATATTATACTAAACCAGTGTTGGTGGGTGTGTTTTTATTTTTCCAGTTTTTGAAATAAATACTTTGATTCATTAATACAGACTGACGACTGAATGTAGTGGCTTTCTTCCCCCCACCCCCCTCAAATAAGTGTTCAACCATTGAACCTTTTAGCTTTAGCTGCCACCAGACTGAAAACGTAATAAAACTCGGAAATTCTGTTTTTCAGAAGAGAAAAGACGGAAAACGGATTAAGATGGAAATGTGATGTTGTTGCCGACGTCGCATGGGTCAAATCTGACCCGCTGTAGCTTATGTGGCTTTCTAGACTCCAAATTACATCAATAAGACCCTCCAGTTTTTCCACAGATCCACAATAATTCACACAAAATCAACAGATTCCCAAATTCTTTTTCATTTTACTGACATTTTCTCTTCAAAATTGGTGAAACTTTGGGTTTGAGTGACGGCCGCTTCAGCCTTACTTCATGTCAAGTTATCTGTGACCGATACGATGAATAAAAAGTCACACTTAACATCACACATTAGTGCAAATATCGTAAAAAGTGTTTAGAATTGTTCCTAAATTAGCGCTGCGAAATCTGGTTTTGAATCCTAATAAAAAAAATCTCTAAATCCTGAATGGACTGAACAGTGTGGAAAAAATGCTAAATATTTTATTTCAAGAAACACTTATTGAATGGTGAAACTATTAATATTTTTAGCAATTTAATGGGTTTTATCAATACATTCTGGCACAACCGGCCCTTTAAGAACATTCAGGTGTTTGATATTATGGCCCAAAATGAGTTTGACTCCCCGGGCCTACAAAGTTATTAGGAAGACTGCTGACTTTGCTCATTGGGACATTCAGAGCAGCAGAAATTGTTAGAGCTTCATGGCAAAGGCTTGAATATTTACGCAAATGCTTTCTATTTTTAATACATCTGTAAAAAAAATAATAAACAAACCACAATGGGGTATTTGTTGGTAGCATTTTTGAGATTAACTAAATACAATTTAGGATAAGGCTGTAAAACGAAACCCTGTGACTACTTTCCAGACGAACTATAAACATGAAGAAAAGAGGAAACCCTAGTATTTTTTTTAAATGTTTCACTGAAGACAAGGAAAGAAGTCAGTAAGACTGTTTAATTTCTAACTTTAGTTGTAAAAACATTTAGTGAGATGCAAGGACTCTGCTTGCAAGAAGTGCCACAAAAAGCAAGCAGGAGGAATTGGCATTGGTGAGGAAAACTCTCTGAGTGTGCAAGCTCGTTTTAAAAATCCTCTCGCCAATTAACGGTTGCTCCACATTATTCCAAATATAAGGACCTGTTCTTCAATCGAACATTTTTTATTTTTTCCCTTTCTGCTGAGAGAGGAGGTAGAGTGTACGGAGCGGATCGGTGACGTTTCCCTCCGTGCTGCTGTCCTGTCGCAGGCAGAATGTGCTGGGTGTTGCCTGCAAGGAAGGCAGAGCCTCAACTATTTATAGCCTCTGCAGTCCGGAGCTCAGCGTCCTTACAGCAGGTCTCCTGGCAGCAGTGAGAGTCTCGACACAGATCCAATAAAGAATGCTGAAAAAAAAAAGTATCCAGATTCCTTAGAACTTTTTCACCTCAAGCTTCAATGTATTTTATTGGATTTTATTAAGATTTTATTTGACAGACCAACACAAAGCTTTCAAAAATGTTGCATATATCTTTAATCTAGTCCAGGTTATTGCCTTCACAACTCACCTGATTGTTCGAGGATGTTGTATAACCCACCTTTTACGTCAAGGTGTTGGATGATTTATTTATTTATTTTTTTTCCAGGGGCTCATGAAGTAACAAACGGCATCATAAAGACCAAGAAACATGTCGGGCAGATCAGAGAGGAAGTTGTGAAGAAGTTTATGGAAACTCTCAAAGAGCACAGTTTAGTTCATCATTCTATAAATAGTGTGACACAACTGCAAAGCTGCTAAATCACTGTCATCCATCTAAACTGACAGGCAGGACATCGGGATTAATCATCAGTGAAGCAGCCAACAGGCCCCATGGTTACGCTTGTGGACCTGCAGGTGCCAAAACATAATTCGTTGTTGGGGGAGGCCAAAAGAGTTCCTGTTCGCAGTTTTCCATGAGCCATAGGGAGTAGGATGCAGCAAACCTGAGGAATAAAGTGTTTTATTCAAATGAAACCAAAATGTTGCGTTTTGGCCTACATGCAAAATCCTGTGTGGCTAAAACATGGTGGTGGCAGCATCATGTTGTGGGAATACTCTACTTCTGCTGCAACCGAGAAACGCAAAAGACTTGAGTCAGGGGGCTATAACACAAACACAGTAGCGTAATCTGAATCATTTTTGCCAAAGAGTTGAGTTATCCAGGTTTAAGTTTTGATCCAGACCTAAATGGTGCATTTTCTGCTCCAAAGCAGCTAGATTTATTTATTTGTTTTGCTATCTTTTAAATCGAACTCAATCTGCAGTCAGGCTTATGAGAAAATCCGACTTCTTGGAAGAAAATGCAAACAAAATATATATATTCTTGGCCTTCATTGTAGATTATAGTTGTGTTTTTACTGAGAAACAAAGGAGGTCAGTGAACCCTTTCACTGTGCAGGCAGCACAGCAGAAGAAAACCACAAAACATTTTATTCCTCTGATTAGCCAAAGTGCATTGAGAAGGTTTCTGTGACAAAACCCACCTGCCAGTTTCCTTTGTGCCAAAGCGTCCTACTGACCTCCAGAGGCTTGTCACAACAGAGTACCCGCCTCGTGATCACGTACCGCAGCACAGGGTGGGCTTAAGTGCTGCTTTCTAAAAATACATGCTTTTACCTTCCAGCTGACATAAAATTCTTCCTGCAGCTGTTTTTGCGATCCAGGAAACGTTTGACAAGAAGGCGACTCTTCTGGTCCGCTGTTGTTAGGCTTGATGGAATAGTGGGTGGATGCACCGGGTTCTGCTTCAGACTGATTTTCCTCATATTTGAATTGCTTTTTTTTTTAGTCCACCTAAGTGGAGTTTCTTCCACTTGTTTTGATCACGTTGTGCTACAAGGTTCTGTTTTAGTGTCTTGAGTTGTTCCATTACATCTACTTCCACTTCAGCACATTTTGACCATGTTTTGGAGACGATGTGCATCGCTGCTATGCAGACGATACTCTGGTGTATATCTCTTCTACAGAGAAGCAAATAGTCATCAAATTTTCCTTTCATTTGCATCGGATTTAATATTTTCTTTGATAATACTTAGTCATCTGTCAGATGTTGACTCAATGAATCATAAGAATCAAAAGTCATTTCTTAGGTCACGGCTTACTGGGAGGATGCTTTGAATGTTTGTAGATTTGCTTTGGTTTGTGCTGTCCGTTGAGCTGAAACTCACAGGACTTTTACCTCTGCATCTCACAGCTGATTATAAAGCTGCGAGGTATTGAAGCAGAAGAAAAACAGCTGAGTCACAAGAGGGTTGAGGAGGGATTTGCATGAGAACTAACAAACAAATCGTCACTGCAGAGTGCAGCAGGGGACCCAGAGTCCTGATGCGTTTCTTAGAGAAGAAAACCTTCCACAGCATGATCCGATTCGCAAGAAAGCAGAGAGGAAAAAAAAAATCTCCAAAGAGCCGAAGCGTCATCTTTCCAGTGCGACTGTCAACTGGCTGAGTGGACGCAGGATGTAAGTGTCTGATCACTCCTGCTGTTTGGTGGGGTTTTATTTATCCTAACCAGACAGCCGGTCCTTTGAACAGCAAGTATCATCACTCAGGCCAGCCTCACTGTAGCTCTTTGAACCAATGTTTTTGTGCCGGCCGGCTCATTGTACTCTGGCCTCGGATTGAATGGCTGACACAGATATGAGGTCACAGCGTGAGGAGGAAAAGAAAGCAACCTTCTCTATCCACTGAAGGCCCTGTGGGCACTTCTGCCCAAGTAAACAAAAACAGCAGGTGTCGCCGGTCAAAAGGAAAAGGCTCCTCGTTGATTTCCAATACCTACTGTAACCTATCTGTACTGTCGTTTTTCATCGTTATTTTAAATAGAAGTTGCCCTCCGTTGAAAAGCTGAGAGGATGTTTGTGTTCTTGTGAGCTGTAAACAGACCCCAAGGAAAATAATTAGGCTGTTTGCACAATGCATCTGGAAAAGTTAATTAAAGCAATTAATCAGGGACAGAGGCATCATAACAGGTCTAGTAGCTGGTATTGTTGCATGGTATTGTGTGTTTTCCCTCTGCAGCACCCTGAAGTGTCGGTCTGTGGTTTTAGGCGTCCATAATGGATGATCACACTGTAAGTTATTGGAGTCTTTTGGGGTTTCTGTGGCATTCTGCTGACAATCGATTGCATTTAAAGACACCAAACAGTATCACAGTGAAAGAACAGCAATGATACAACAGTTGCGTATCTGAGTGTGGACAACTTTAAAAACTGTTCCTGGCCATCTTGCTTTGTGAAGCTTATTTTTGTTTGGTCAATTTAAAGGTTATGGCTAAAGATGAAAATCTCTGGCTTGTCTCCAGAAAGAGATTATTTGAGTCGAGTTTCATTCTGATCTGTGGCTAAAAGTCTAATTGAAAAAAAAGAGACTTAAATAAAAACATT
Organism: Poecilia formosa; assembly: GCF_000485575.1. Taxonomy (NCBI): domain Eukaryota; kingdom Metazoa; phylum Chordata; class Actinopteri; order Cyprinodontiformes; family Poeciliidae; genus Poecilia; species Poecilia formosa. The sequence goes on along the minus strand of NW_006800094.1, from coordinate 1,321,950 downwards.
TAAAGAAATGAGGCCTCAGCAAAGACAGAAAACGTTATGACATTTCTGAAATCGCCAGTTGATTTTGGTGAAGCTAACATGCTAAAGCTAATTAGCATGCTAGCATTCACACGTTACGTGATGGAGGAGGGTATACATTCAGGAAAACATCCGACTCGTCTGTCTCAACAGTGAAAAACTCAAATTGCTTTTAGTTTCAACAATCCTGAGAATGAGGTCATGGGATGAAAAAGAAAATGCTGAACGCACCATGACCCAAATGTGATTTGGTGTTTTTGTTGTTTGTTTAAATAATGTGATGGCAACGTAACATCTGTGAAATCTAGGTTAGAAATTACATTTTGCCCATGGGACAGAGGTGGTCATATTCCCCGCTGCCCTGCATCAAATGTAATCATTACACATGTTCAGTAATCCAGGCGGCCAGCCGCTGCCCTACTTTGGCCATCAAAGAAGGACAGACGTTAAAATAGACATCGGCGCTGTGAGGCGGTCGGGTCAATCACAGAGAAAGACCCAGACAGTGCATGACACTGGCTCCTCCACTGCTCCGGTTTTGGGAAGGGAAATAAAGAGAGACAGTGTTGCTAAGAGACGTGGCTCAGTCCAAACACGGCAGCACCACCATCTGCTGCTGCAGTGAGATTCTGTAGCGGGTTTTCCGAGTTGGACAGGAAAATCAAATCAGGAGGCTCACTGAAAACAAATCTATAGCGAGAAAGGAGAGGGCAGGATTGAAAAGCAGCTGATAATGAAAGACGGAAAGAAGAAAAGGCGTGAAAGAGGAGGAGGCAGGGAAATGAAGTACGCGCAGCGGGGATCTTGATTAGTACATGGCATAACAGGTGTGCCTCTTTAAGCACACACTGGAGCCTCCTCCGCAAACACGCATGACCGGGTTCTCACAGGAAACATCACACGCGTCGCTNTTGCATCTTTTTTCTGTGATGACACAGAAAAAAAGACCTATGGGGCATCTTCAGATCTAGAGCCTCATCTCTTTCCTCTATTTATATTCTACCTTTGAGCTTCATTCTTTTGAAACAAGATTTGTCCTTTCAATGTAATGCAGATGATGGTCAGGTTTGTATCCCATTTTGAAAAGAATAGCAGCTACATCTGGAACGCCTCGCTGACATCAGGCCTTCAGAGTAACATGGAAAAGGTTTATTAAGACGAATTAAGAGACTTACGTGTCTGCAAGCCAGGCGATCAACCGCTGACTCCGCGTTAATCTGCTGGGATCTTTTAGTCTGTAAAAAAAAAATAAAACAAAAAGAATAAAAATAATGCAAAAAGTTAGATATTTTAAGTGTCAGCAAAACTTGATGAATGTTTAAACTGTGTAAAAGTTTGACAGTCTTTCATTTTTAATGTGGGGAAAAAGATGCACAGCTGAATCCACCAAGTGACTGAAAGAAAAGCACAGATCAGGATATTCTCAACTCAACTTTTACAGTTGTATCATCTCTTGCACTTTCATTCATTTGTTCACAAATCCTCAATTAATAACAGAGTTGAGCCTCTGAAATCTGCCGCCTAAGCGTCATCCTTATAACTGTTCCGTAACAACCACATAAGTGAATCACATAATCTTATCGGACATTGTTTTTTTTTTTTGTTTGAAAGTGGGATGTTAAGATACCCAACGTCTTTGTGATGTCTGCAACAGTTAGTATGCAAACTCCACAAGATAACGCCGAGGTCAGAATTAGGGACAAAGAGCAGCAAACACTGGAAAATCCATTAAAGCATCGAGTTCACAGCTTGGAACAAAGGAGAAGTCAATCCTGAACCAAGTTTAACGAAGGCACAATACGTTTTGACCATCAGAGGAATCAACTTAAAGTCCAACTAACAACAGCACTGAATGAAAACACTCCAATGCTTCAGCTCGCATCTTGGGATCTTGCAGTCAGAAACCTAACACACTCATATGTCTGATAAAGACACATAATGTGATTGAAAGATTAAAAAGGATTTTTTTTTTTTTTTTAATGTTGACCTTTTCTATAAATGTAAAGCTTGACGTAGCTTTTAGGATTAGAATCAAATTCAAATGAAACAATATTTTTAATAGAAATAAACATTTTTTTAAACTAATCAATCAGCTTTATTCCAAATTTTTTAACATAAACAATTTGTAGATATGTCGTCATTGTGCTCATGGGACAGAAAAGCTACAATTTTTTTTTATTTATTGTCTCAGGGGAAAATGCTGTCATGACCCACTAAAACTGGTTAAACTCGTTATTTTTGAATCAGATTTGAGTCACAGGAGAGGCAAAGTGTTTCTCTTTAGAACCATCTTCCCTTCTTTTAAAACGCTGTTCGCCTCTCTGGAAATTGAATGTACCGTCCCTCCGTGTAGTTTTTCCAGACGGTTTCCCCTCATGCAGCTCATCGAAACATTTCCTCAAATCAGCTCTTTTCTCAAGCTCTGCAGACACTGCAGCTCATATGCCGTACATGTACTCACTTGGTTAGCAGGGAGGGCATGGGGATCTCCAGAAACTGCTCCTTCAGGGGCATAAAGGGCAGGAGGCCTGTGTAGAAGAGCCCGAGAAGGTGCAATACCCTGGGAAAACTGAACAAAACTGGAATATGGGGATTCTGAAAGAAAAAAACAAAAAAAGGAAGAAAATCTCAGTCAGATTGCATCAATGCAAAACTTTTAAGTCACTCTGATTGACAAGTAAAGACAGGAGCTTGTATGTTCAAAAGAAGCTGGGATGATTTCGGTACTTTTATGTTTAACTATGGTGGTGTGAGAAATGCAGACAGAGTTTTATACTACGTCTAAATAAAGGACAACTAGATAAAAATAAACAAATATTCAGTCAAGCAGCTTTACACAGAAGAGGTGAATTCCCTAAAATGGGTTTATTAAATTGATTAAGAAAAAAAAAAGCTAACTTTCAGGGTTCTGGCACATTTTTTTTTCTACAAACAAACTATCAGATGGAAGAGTGATTGGACAGATTCAAAGAGAATTTGAAAATACAAACAGTTTTTAATATCTATCCAGACACATTTCCTCATTTTTGCCAAGACTATGTATGAACCCTACATTTTAAGTGCATAAAAGCAAAAAAATAATATATATATATGTATATATGTATGTCAACTAAAACAAGGACATCATTTCATTGCAGTACCTCCTTGTAACATTTTTTGACAATATGGTTCCTGGAGTTTCCCCACACAGTCAGATCCTCTCTGTCGTACTTTACGACCAGCTCAGAAACCTGTAAAGAAAAATTTACATTTGTATTTTTTTTTCCCACTACAGAAATCACAAGACAACGTTGTCCTCCTCGTCCTTCTTTTTAGAAATAGAAACATGTGATTTCAGTCTTTGCATGTTTAGTTACACCATTCATGAATCATTTTACTCTTCTAACAACACACAGTTCATTAGTTTGTTCAAACTCAAACTTTTACATCAATAAAGAATCTACTTTAAAATAGCACTGCATTACTTTGCTGTGTGAATACTTGAGAAAAAAAAAAAAAAAAACATGCACACACCTTCTTAATGAGTGTGTCGTTGTTGACCTTGATGTCGATGTTGATGGGAGTGTTTGGGAAGGCATCAAAGACATCCCTGAGGAGTGGGATACGTTTGTCCTCGCCGCCCTCGCAGAAACACTCTGGCCAGAGAAAGACGAGTCAAATAACACGATCTGATTCAACGGGAGCTCAAAACTGTCAGCTGGAAGGGCAATCACCGCTCCTCAGCAGCTGCATGTATGTACAGTACTTGAGTGTTTGCAGTCAGACACAACCCTAAATGTGGGAATTAGAAGAACTTGGAGCGCAACTTATGAAATTAGTGGTGGATTTGCAGTTCTTACCCCTTTGAAAAGTTACACCCAGCTTGCAGAGATATGGGGGAAGTTCCTGCAAAAAGCACACAGCAGCGAAACGTTTGCAGAAATTAAAACTGCAGTCACGGTGTTTCTGTACGGTCATGACGATATGCGTCCTACATGGGTCTAAACATGAACAAACACAAATTATCACTTTTTTTTTTTAGACACATCAAGCCTGCCATGTCTATGAAGAGTGTCTATAATTTTTAAATGTACTCATATAATTTATTCTTTATGTAGATTATGAAAAATGCATAAACTGCAGTCTGCTACTCAAGTGGCCTTCACTCATAATACTTTTTATTCCCACACTTAATTAAAATCTTTTTGAATGCCTTCATTTTAAGCAAAGTTCTTCAAAAAAAAAAAAAAAAAAAAAGGTTGTGCTTCACTCCTGCTCAAGAACTTAGCATACCAGGTTGAGACAATGAGATTAAAAACATTATTTTCTGGTCCTTGCTGTAATTTTTGAGTAGAACTTATTTAAACATAGTAATAGAGGAGCATCTGTTTTGAAGATAACTTTTAATTGCAAAACTTTTTCATGGTTTTTTTTCTCCTATACCCAAAAAATCTGTGATAGCCAAATGAGAAGGACACCAAACTGCATTACATGTTAAGGAAGCTAAAGCTAATGTGATTAAAAAAAAAGAAGTATTTTTTTTTACAAACAAGATTGAGCTGACCAGCTGGTCATTAGCCATTCACTCACAACAAAGCTAAAGAGCCTTACATTTAAAGAAAATGATCTTCAGATCCACAACACACAACAATCTCCACATTTATACACGACATGCACAACAACTTTAAAATAAACTCAGATTTAATGGAGAAGCAAAAAATGAAAATAAAAAAAACAACCTTTAAATTTAACACACTTATTCTGTGAAGACGAGTTCTCTAGCCGTGAGCTTTGAAGATTCCGTTTTAGCCATCTTCACCTTAAATCCAGCAGCCATTGGTCTCTTGCCCAATGGCTGCTGGTCTCTTAAGTTATTTTATGGAAATAAAATAACTTAAGTTATTTATGAAGTTATTTTATTGAAAACAATTATATCTTGATACAAAATAAACCTCCCTACTAAATAAGTGCATTGAAATTAAAGCTTTTATTCTTATAACATTTTTTTAATTGAAATTATGCTGCTGCTGAAAAAAAAAAGATTTTAAAGCTTCCAACACATCTTCACCAGGATTGATACAACCTCCAAATGATACAAATTTGTCTTTTAGCTAGAAGTTCATAAACAAGGTAAACAAAGCAGAAATCTACTACAGGAAAGATTTAATCAACTAATTCCCATCAACCCACAGGTCATGATGTTAACCAACATGTGACACAATCAGGTGGCTTTGTGTGCAAAGCCACCTGATTGGCTTTGCACATGTGTGTAATCAGTTGATTACACACATGATCCAGCTCACGTCTAAAGGACTGCACTCAAAAACCACAAGATGTTTTTAACCCCAATTCTTCTTAAAATCGGACCAAAGCTGGAATGTTTTAATGTCGACAAATGTTTCTTCAATTAAGGAAGCTACAGGGATGGAGAAATATAGCATACACAGAAACTAAACAACAGATTTTGCATGTTTATAAAGAAGCACAACTCACAGCATATGTCAGGTCGCTGATGTTAGCATTGATGCCACAAAGCCTCTTCAAGTTGCCATCATGTGAGACCACAACCTGCTCATCCTTCGTCAGGTGGCAGTCCAGCTCCAGCATGTCTGTGCCGAGATCCACAGCACTGCATGAACCCACACAGAGAGCACACTGCGGTGAAGTTGTTTATAAAAAGTGTTGAGATCAGGGAAACTGGTCCTCTCAGTGACACTTAGGACTTCTCACCGTGATGGAGCGCATGTTCAGCAAACACAAAGATGCTCACATCCCGGGTCCAACACGGATATAAAAGAACATTCGACTCACTGTTTGAAAGCTGCCATGGTGTTCTCCAGGTTTTCTCCAGCGCCTGCAAGACGATGCATAAACATCAAGGAAGCTGCAATGTTTTCTCTGTCTTATAGAGCGAAGATAATCTACAGGGATTCATTCTGGGGGTTCATGAATGCACCATTGTTGACACTTTCAGTTAAGCCCAAAATTATTCATTCCCCCTAGCACATTTTAATTCAAGATAAGGCCTAATGATGGCCTCTTTCCACAGATCTGCTATCAGATTTAAGTTGGGATTGAACAAATGTAATTTACAGTGCTTTTCAAATGTATTCAAACTTCCCGATGCTGCTTGTACATAGTTTTTTCTAACACTGAGATTAAATTACACACAGATACACACTCATGAGTTGATTTCTGAATGCATCTGGTCACGGAGGATTTTGTTGGGTGTATCAGATTAAAGGGGAGCAAACACAACTACATGCCACAATTTTTAGATATTTACTCAACATATTTTACAAAGCCTGAATTTTTTTGTTGTTAAAATAATATAAAAATGACTTTAAGCTTGTAGAAATTACATCACAAATTGAGCGTGAACATTACCACTGCAATCCAAAATAGTTTTCAGCTTTATTATATTGTAAGCAGTCTGTTTTTTTTTTCCTTCAGGCACAGTTTGTATCTTTTTTCATTATTTTACTCAGTTTGTGCATTTCTTAAAATCCACCTGTACATTTTTTTTTCTTTTCATTTGATCTTACTTTAGAGCCCACCTCATTTTTTATTTTATTTTATTTGTTTTTACTTTTAATTTCTCTATTGGTATATCCACCTGCTTCTATTCACTTATCACTTTGTTGCTGATACACCTGAATTTCTCCATTAAGGGGCTATAAAGGTTGAACTCACCTCCACGATGGGAAATGTGCTTGCTGAGGAACCTCTCCCTCTTCCTCCGGTGCAGAAGAGTTGGACATTTGAGCAGCAGGGCCGAGGTGAGCACATACCCCGTCACTGTAGACACGATGTAGATAGCGGCACACATCTCCTATCAGTCCTCTGCAAAACAAACAGTTCCCAGTTAGCATCAACAGCTAGGCAGGGGTTTTAAAAGACTTACTGACCCTGTCTGTCTTTATCAGAAGCAAATGATTATTAGATGGAAGCACTGAAGGACAATCTGAGGAACAGGGAGATCTGAACCACTTCTGGGTATTTACTAAAGCGTGTTAAAGGGGTAAAGGGCTTCAGAAGGAGATTAAATTTAAAAACAGGAGTGCAGTTAATAGATATTATTGACTATTTTTGTCCTGATTAAAAGCATAAATTTGACCTCTTAATTAAGCCTATGCGTAATCTTTAAAGTACACTCAAGTGCTGGTCAAGTCAGTGTCATAAATTTATAAACAGTTAATTATGAAATTTATCTGAGGACATATTTGGTCAGCATTAATTAGATGCTCCGTCGTTAAGCGATGCCATTCAAACAGCATCATAATTAGGTCTTACGCAGTAGAGATAATTGAGCACGGATTGCTCTTAAAGATGATAATAATAATAATTAAAAAAAAGAGTAAAATAAAGTCAGCCTTATGGACCACATCAGGAACAACTGATGTCGATGTCCAACTAGCTTTACTGAGCTAATGGTAGCGATGATAGGGTCAAACTCTGTCGGCGGGTTCTTACCTTTGTCATCAATCACTGTGATTGCTCTCTGTTCGTTTCTCTGACCTCCTCGGCTGGGTGCAGGTCAGCGGTCTGTAGAGGTAAACTGATGTGTTGGCCTCTGCTCTACATATGCCCTGAGTCTACAACACAGCTGGAACAACATCAACCGCCCGCCGGCTGTCAATGGTAAGCGCATGCGCTTTTCGCCTCTGCAAGTCCTTAGGCAATGAAACAAGCACTTCCGCTAAGAAATTTCAGAATAAAAGCTGAGTGAGATAAATAATATAATCAAAGAAAACACGCTCATAGTTGTTTTTATCTCACAATGAACAGCTTTAACATCTATAACCCTCATAATAATTCGAGGCATACTCAAATATGTAAAGTTAAATTAAAAACTAAGGCTTCCGTCAATGTGTTCTTGCCTCCGTCATAAACAAGTAGAGGCACAAACGACACGTCTGCGCCTTCGCCATATTGTGAGAGGCAAGTTCTCTCGTATTATATACTTGGAAACTGGATAACAGCTAAGTTTGTTGAATGTTATTCACCTACTAATTTTACTTATGACAACTGTGAAAGATTTAAGAATAAAATAAAAATAGAAATTTAACAGCAATACCTGTGTTAAAACAAATGGAATAAATTGGAACCAACCAAACTTATTTTTGTGTATACAAATTTATGTTTTGTGTCGTCTTCTTAGGAACCCTAGAGAATCAACGCAGTTTGTTTGTTTTTCAAGTTGAAAGTTTTGTCCATTTACTGAAGATTTCAGTCATTACATCGTAATAGTAATACATTTCTGGAACAGTGTTCAAGTGCAGGACAGTTCAAAATGCAGACAGACCTGAAGTACTTCCTTTTTTCATTTGCTTGTTAACTGAATTGCTGCTGCCCTCATGCTGGCAAACTGACGTGGAGACGTTGTGCCATGTAAAGTTGTAGGTAGCAGTGTATATTCAAAATGTTTTCTTTAACAGAGCAAGTTAGCCACATTTAATAAACAATTATCAAACTGTGTCGCTGCTCACAGAATCTTTAATTGTTTCAAGAGGCAAAAACTACAATATAATTCAAACAGTAAATTACGGTGCCATTCAAAAATGTACACTTATCTAATGCACTGACATGCAATATTAATGTTTTTTTAAAGTAATGATAAATTAAAGTCATATCACATAGAAGATCAATAAATCTAAAGAGGACAGGCTGTTCAAGCACAACTACAGGTGAAAACCTGCAACTCAGAGCAAAGGTCACACAAAGCACACTTATGTCTACCTGCACTCTAGAAACAGGACAATTGGATGACTGATGTTTGAACAAACAAGTTATATTGACAGCTTAAAACAGGGAGAATAGTACAGAGAGACAATTAGCCTGCCTCCTCCTTTTCATGCTGGGAGAGACAGCAAGCTCACCCAGCTGGATGCTGGTCACACATTTTAGTCACACACTGCTGTGGGATGGCATCCCGTTCTGGCAAGTCAGCCAGTGTGATTGTGTTAGTAGTTGCTCTAACATAAACAGCAGCACCTCCTTGCTGAGTGTTCAATTGAGAACAGGACTGAAGACATGCCATTCCATCCTCGCTGCTCTTCACTCTTGAGTCAAAAGTTCTGGTAACACTTTATTTGAAGGGGGGTGAATAAGACTGACATGACACTGTCATAAACATGACATAACACCTGTCATGAACATGAATAAGCCTTCATGAATATTTATGACTGTTATCATAAAGCGTCATTCGGTAAATTACGACACTTTTAATACAAAGTTGACATTATTCAAAATGTCTTTGATATGACAACTTGACATTGACCAAGAAATTATTACTGTTTAAATAATAACATAAAGATACCT